>NC_041401.2:72525555-72760555 GCF_900747795.2 Erpetoichthys calabaricus
GTTTTTCACACCACTGTATATGTATATATATATATGTGTATGTATATATATGTGTATATATGTATATATGTATGTATATATGTGTGTATATATGTGTGTGTATATATATATATATATATATATATATATATATAATGTGTGTGTGTATATATATGTACAGTAATCCCTCGCGCTTCGCCTTTCGCGGCTTCACTCCATCGCGGATTTTATATGTAAGCATATTTAAATATATATCGCAGATTTTTCGCTGCTTTGCGGGTTTCTGCGGACAATGGGTCTTTTAATTTCTGGTACATGCTTCCTCAGTTGGTTTGCCCAGTTGATTTCATACAAGGGACGCTATTGGCAGATGGCTGAGAAGCTACCCAGCTTACTTTTCTCTTTCTCTTGCGCTGACTTTCTGTGATCCTGACGTAGGGGGATTGAGCAGGGGGGCTGTTCGCACACCTAGACGATACGGACGCTAGTCTAAAAATGCTGAAAGATTATCTTCACGTTGCTATCTTTTGTGCAGCTGAACGGTGCTTCGCATACTTGAAAGCTCGAAGGGCACGTATTGATTTTTGCTTGAAAAACAAACTCTGTCTCTCTCTCTCTCTCTCTCTCTCTCTCTCTCTCTCTCTCTCTCTCTCTCTCTCTCTCTCTCTCTCTCTCTCTCTCTCTCTCTCTCTGTCTGCTCCTGACGGAGGGGGTGTGAGCTGCTGCCTTCAACAGCTTTGTGCTGCGGTGCTTCGCATACTTAAGCCAAACAGCCCTATTGATTTGTTTGCCAGAGATTGTTTTCTCTATCTCTGTGACATGATCTGCTCCTGACACGCACTCCTTTGAAGAGGAAGATATGTTTGCATTCTTTTAATTGTGAGACGGAACTGTCATCTCTGTCTTGTCATGGAGCACAGTTTAAACTTTTGAAAAAGAGACAAATGTTTGTTTGCAGTGTTTGAATAATGTTCCTGTCTCTCTACAACCTCCTGTGTTTCTGCGCAAATCTGTGACCCAAGCATGACAATATAAAAATAACCATATAAACATATGGTTTCTACTTCGCGGATTTTCTTATTTCGCGGGTGGCTCTGGAACGCAACCCCCGCGATGGAGGAGGGATTACTGTATATTAATTATATAATTACAGCTTTTAAACTACTTTATTTTGCGCGATTCATTTTTCTCCCTTTGTGGATCTCCAGCTGCAAATATGTAGACCGTATCACAGACCTTCTCTTTTTTATTTATATAATATTTTAGGCAGGTGTGAAAAAATGCTGTAAACAAGGAATGCTTTCAAAAATGGAAGTGTTAATCATTTATTTTATTCATCAATCAACAAAATGCAGTGAATCAACAAAAGAGAAATCTAAATCAAATCAATATTTGGTGTGACCACCCTTTGCCTTTAAAACAGCATCAATTCTTCTAGGTACACTTGCACGTAGTTTTTGAAGGAGCTCGGCTGGTAGGTTTTTCCAAAAATCACTCGGTGATGTTGAGATCAGGGCTCTGTGGGGGCCATACCATCACTTCCAGGACTTCTTGTTCTTTACGCTGAAGATAGTTCTTAATGACTTTGGCTGTATGTTTGGGGTCGTTGTCCTGCTGCAGAATAAATTTGGGGCCAATCATACGCCTCCCTGATGGTATTGCATGATGGATAAGTATCTGCCTGTATTTCTCAGCATTGAGAACACCATTAATCCTGACCAAATCTCCAACTCCATTTGCAGAAATGCAGCCCCAAACATTCAAGGAACCTCCACCATGCTTCACTGTTGCCTGCAGACACTCATTATTGTACCGCTCTCCAGCCCTTTGACGAACAAACTGCCTTCTGCTACAGCCAAATATTTCAAATTTTGACTTATTAGTCCAGAGCACCTGCTGCCATTTTTCTGCACCCCAGTTCCTATGTTTTCGTGCATACTTGAGTCTCTTGGCCTTGTTTCCACATCTGAGGTATGGCTTTTTGGCTGCAACTCTTCCATGAAGACCACTTCTGGCCAGACTTCTCTGGACAGTAGATGGGTGTACCTGGGTCCCACTGGTTTCTGCCAGTTCTGAGCTGATGGGCACTGCTGGACATCTTCCGATTTCGAAGGGTAATAAGCTTGATGTGTCTTTCATCTGCTGCACTGAGTTTCCTTGGCCGACCACTGCGTCTACGATCCTCAACGTTGCCCGTTTCTTTGTGCTTCTTCAAAAGAGCTTGAACAGCACATCTTGAAACCCCAGTCTGCTTTGAAATCTTTGTCTGGGAGAGACCTTGCTGATGCAGTATAACTACCTTGTGTCTTGTTGCTGTGCTCAATCTTGCCATGACATGAAACTGTCTTCCACAACCTCACCTTGGTAGCAGAGTTTGGCTGTTCCTCAACCAGTTTTAAGCCTCCTACACAGCTGTTTCTGTTTCAGTTAATGACTGTGTTTCAACCTACGTGTGATATTGATGATCATTAGCACCTGTTTGGTATAATTGGTTGATCATACACCTGACTAGAATCCTACAAAATCCCTGCCTTTGTGCAAGTGTACCTATAAGAATTGATGCTGGTTTGAAGGCAAAAGGTAGTAACACCAAATATTGATTTGATTTAGATTTTTCTTTTGTTCGCTCAGTTTGCATTTTGTAAATTAAGAACAATAAGCAATCATTATATTTCTGAAAGCATTCTTTGTTTACAGCATTTTTTCACACCTGCCTAAAACTTTTGCACAGTACTGTGTATATGTGTATATATAATATAATTATTAGCTGTTCCCCACAGCTCCGCCCGCGTAGTTGTGAAAAAAGACCGTGAGGAGGGACCTGCCTAGCTCCCTACTCCTGATGTCACGTTTCCTCCTCCCCTTGGCCTGCAGCGTCTGTCTTGGATTAGTGCGAATATCACTCCTGCAAGCGAACTATGATTCTTATCATAATGAGAGAAGTTGCAAAATCAGCCAGAATGTTCAAGCAAATTATAGGAAAAAACCCGATTATAAATCCGTTAAGTAGTTCTCTCATGAAAAGTGGACAGACAGACAGACAGACATATGTTGGATTTTATTTATTTATTTATATATACAGTATATATAATTTATTTCTGATACCCTTCATCTCTTACTTTACTGTTCTTCCATCCATCCATTTTCCAACCCGCTGAATCCGAACACAGGGTCACGGGGGTCTGCTGGAGCCAATCCCAGCCAACACAGGGCACAAGGCAGGAACCAATCCCAGGCAGGGTGCCAACCCACCGCAGGACACACACAAACACACCCACACACCAAGCACACTAGGGCCAATTTAGAATCGCCAATCCACCTAACCAGCATGTCTTTGGACTGTGGGAGGAAACCGGAGCCCCCAGAGGAAACCCACACAGACACGGGGAGAACATGCAAACTCCACGCAGGGAGGGCCGGGAAGTGAACCCGGGTCCCCAGGTCTCCCAACTGTGAGGCAGCAGTGCTACCCACTGCGCCACCGTGCCGCCTACTTTACTATTCTTTTATTACTAAAATACTAAAAGAATCTCTTTGGGTCATCTTTTGCCTTGTCTACAATATTTTTCTCCAACTGCCTTTAAAATTCCTTAGTATCCTTTTTGCTGTCAGGCACCCTATGATATATATTGGAGTTATCAGTATTGTGTGCCTTTATAGAGCTGTTTTTTTCCTTTGCAGCTTCTTTTTTAATCTGTTTTCTGACCCACTGCAGTTGTTTTTTTGTTTGGTTTTACCAAAGCACTAAAAGTTGTATTGTGTTATATTATGAACATTTGACCCTAGTGTCTCAATTACAATCTACACTCTGTTCTGTCCTGGTCATTACAAAATACTAAATCTAGACAGATTTGCCCCCATGTTAGTACTTTAACGTACTGTGTTAAAAAAAACAGTCACTGATGTCTAAAAACCCCTTCTCTTGTATTCCGTTGTACAATAAGTCATTGGGTCTACTGTACCATGAAATTTAGAAGTACAGTAATCCCTCCTCCATCGCGGGGGTTGCGTTCCAGAGCCACCCGCGAAATAGGAAAATCCGCGAAGTAGAAACCATATGTTTATATGGTTATTTTTATATTGTCATGCTTGGGTCACAGATTTGCGCAGAAACACAGGAGGTTGTAGAGAGACAGGAACGTTATTCAAACACTGCAAACAAACATTTGTCTCTTTTTCAAAAGTTTAAACTGTGCTCCATGACAAGACAGAGATGACAGTTCTGTCTCACAATTAAAAGAATGCAAACATATCTTCCTTTTCAAAGGAGTGCAAAGCAAGCAGTCAAAAAAAAAATCAATACGGCTTTTTGGCTTTTAAGTATGCGAAGCACCGCCGGTACAAAGCTGTTGAAGGCGGCAGCTCACACCCCCTCTGTCAGGAGCAGGAAGAGAGAGAGAGATAGCGAGAGACAGATAAAAAAAATCAATACGTGCCCTTTGAGCTTTTAAGTATGCGAAGCTCCGTGCAGCCTGTCCTTCAGGAAGCAGCTGCACACAGCCCCCCTGCTCACACCCCCCTACGTCAGCGCAAGAGAGAGAGAGAGAGAGAGAAAGTAAGCTGGATAGCTTCTCAGCCATCTGCCAATAGCGTCCCTTGTATGAAATCAACTGGGCAAACCAACTGAGGAAGCATGTACCAGAAATTAAAAGACCCATTGTCCACAGAAACCCGCGAAGCAGCAAAAAATCCGCGATATATATTTAAATATGCTTACATATAAAATCCGCGATGGAGTGAAGCCGCGAAAGGCGAAGCGCGATATAGCGAGGGATCACTGTATAATTTTTAGTTTGCTTTGTAAATCAGATTTAAACATTCAAAGAATATAACTATTTTTAAGTCTGACGTTTTACCACGTAAATTACATTTACTTATTTGGCTGGTGCCTTTATCCAAGGCAACTTAACCAATTTTACCATAAATTTTCTATTTGTTTTGGTTTTCCAATTGGAGCACGGGCAGGTTAAGTGACTTGCTTATTGTCACACATTGTCAGATGTGGGATTTGAACCCACAAAGTCCAAAGCCTTAAACTGCACTGCCTTAAAAATGTGAAAATTAAAAAATATGTATAACTGCTGGTAGATTTGTTTTCCTACAAACAAATATTTTATTAATAGCTAGCAATATTTTTTAATAGATACATATTTTTTGTTCTCAGTGCTCCTTTTTCATTGGGTTGTTTGGCCTCATGCATTGCATATTGTACTGCTGCATAACGGCTCTCTTTTTGTGGTACCATTGTTCATTTTTATTAATTTAAATGTACAAGGCAAGCAAATCTTATGTATATTGGGACTTTGTGCAAATAAAACAAAAATTAAATTATTAACTCAGTTTTATAGGCTCACAAATTCTTTTCAGACACAGTTGTTCTATCTCTGCTCTTTATTCAGGAATAGTACAGTGATTCAGTGATTGTTTAGATGCAAAATATATTGAATATCCATGTTGTCCCCCTATGTTATACGTAGAAATTAAGAGAAATATTGTAAGTGGTTTTTTGTAGTTGTTTGTTTAATTAATCTTCAGAAAAAAAACTTAACTTTGTCTCTGTTCTCGAATGTCTGTTTAAAAAAGGTAAGAATACTTATTTCTTTTTCAGGCATAGAAAGAGATGCAGTGAGCATATTTACCAAATACATTTCACCTGATGCTGCTAAGCCAATTCCTATATCAGAAGGAGTGAGAAATGAAATAGTAGGTAAGAGTTATGATATATAATTAATTATATATACTATGTAATTAATAACTTTTTCGTACTTTTGCCCCAGATGAACAGTGAATATAATGTAGATAAGTCAGGGAGGGGAAAAAAGCATCCAAGTGAGAGCTCAAAGTACTTTTTTCCGGTGTTCCTGCATTGTTTTTTGTTTAACAAATGAACTTTAAGAAAAGCTGCTGCTACTTAATGTTCCATCTTTTGTGATAACTTATGAGTTGTTAGCACATTATCCTGTTCAACTAGAATAATACTAACTTGTGTGCTACAACTTTGGCAAAGAAAAAAAAATCTGGTATCAAGGAACAGATCAAAGCTTTAGAATCTTGAACATACTTATTTGACTTCTTATACACTAAGGGGTTTTTTGCATTATTGCACCTAAATCACATACCCAAAATATAAACGGCCATTACTCTGCTTATGTAACAAAAAATATCAACTAAATAAAAAAACAAAAAAAAAATTGGTGGTTTGGGGATTTCCATCCAAAAAGATGTGATTTTACAGTACATAATCAAAACATTTTATGATGCATAATCCTGAAATCAATTTCCTTTTGTACCCTGTGTGTCAGCTGTTATTGTACCAGATCTAGATTTTCATATCTGATAGCATTGCAAAGTTTTACTATATTGGCGCAAGTCATCCCCCTATTTGGAAACAGTGTCCCTTTTTGGAAATATTTAGTCTTTTGCACCTAAACAACTTCTCAAAACAAGTATTATAGTAGCAGATATATATTATTTTTTATATACATACTGTATATTATATATGTTATATACTGTATATTATATACAGTATATATTGTATACTGTATATTTATAAATATATATATATATAATTTTTTTTTTTTTTTTTTTTAAGAACAAAAATATATACTCAGTGTTTTGTCTTGGTAGAGTAATATATATTGCTCTACTTTCCCCTATTGTATTATTAATATGTAGCCTTAGAATGCCTAATCTCACAGACTTACCACTGTTTATATATCTGTTACCTTAGGCAATTAGATGTAGTAAAAAGACAAGCAGAAGTTAAGTTACATATAAAATAATGTATTATTGATAATATTCATAAATAATAACAAAATGCAAAGTATATTTGAATATTGGCAACCATACAACCTGATTAAATGGTGATATGTAGTTCAGGCGGCACACAGTCTTGTAGTTACTTAAATGTCTCTAGTTAAAGCATCATTGGTGCTCAGCTTTCAGCCACATGTCTGTTCAAAATGGCTGCTGAGCTATGCTCTTCATTGTGTTGTCTTCATCATCACAGGTTAGCAAGAGAGATGCTTCTTTCAGATGTTGGTTAGTAAAAGAGAGATTGTGAGGTTAAACAAGTAAATATATAGATTTTCTGTCCAACCCCTACAGCCAATAGGGCGTCGTAGTACTTAAAGGCTTCTGAACCAAGCCAATTCCAAACAGCCTTACTTCAGACCAATGGGGGAAATAGAGCATCTTAACACCTGCCCCCAAATCATATGTTAAAGTACACCTTAGCCCATTTGCGTGGGTAGAAATGACTTTAGCAAAGAAACACTCGGCAAACTGGTTTAAGACACATCCCCCAAATCCTGTTTTAAAATTCAAACAGACCCATTCCTGGGTAAACACTAAATTACATTCCTTTGCCTAAATTACAAATAAAGACATACAAAATATTCATCAAGTTATATGTAAAATCTCACATCACAACACTCAGAAACACATTATATTTAACTCTGAAGCAACAATTTGAGACAATTCTGCTTATCAATAAACGGAGAAAATTACATTTTGTACACTAGAAACACTAAATCAGTGTTTCTCCGCCACTTATGTAATGAGTAACTGGGTGAATGAGCGCATGAGACTTGTTTATGGTATAAACAGATTTTTGTAATCTTGTTTCTAATCACACTTTTTTTTTTGGCTTTCTCTCGTGTACTCACAACACATTGTCAGTAGCGGTGTTATACAGTGCCATTCAGTCAGTGTTGTCCTCATAGTATAAGAGTGCCCACAGGTATGCTAAGAAACATTGCCTGTGCTCTAAATTGAAACTGAAAGAGCAGACACTGTCTGGGTATGGTCATTGAACCCATGACACCTGAACTGTATACTGAATACTGTGACACTTCAAAGTTATATTTAAAGCAGTAATTACAAATCAAGTAGCATCAAGCCCTTCATCAAATGCGTCATACTCCGTAGAGTCAAAAATGTGATCAGAATCTTAACTTGTCCTGCATGTGTAACAATGTGTAAAGATGAGCTGTCATTTACTTCCTGTGTTTTACACACAGCTGTGACAAATAATATAAAAGGCCAATCATAGACAACTATACATCATTAAAATGGAATTTAAACTGTTTCAATGGTAATGAGACTTTCACAGTATTTGACTTGGAGTAGGTGTAATCTTTGATAAAGTAGATTCTCTAAGTTATGATGGCTGCTTGCCTTGGGGTATACCTGTGCAAATCACATATTTTCATAATGAAAGGCGGCAGATGACATGGAAAGTTATGATTTATTTGGAAGAAGGCACTCTTAGGTATGTAAAAATATGATAATTGCTTTTGATTGAATTTTTACTTTAACATACAGAAACAACTTTAAAATATGGCTGTGCGGGACACCTCATGTATAAGTGGCTATGTGTGCCAAGCATCTGGTAACATTGGAGGTACATTAAGTGGTTATTTCACTTTGTTAATCGTTTTAGGGTAACAGTCAAGCTGAGCAGATGTGTGTATTGTATCCAAAGTACATTAGATTAAGAACTTGCTGTATTTAGCTACACAACAATCTGCAGCAAAAAAAAAAAAAAAAAACAAATAGCATAGAAGTGTTGCCCTTTCCTCCATACATATAGTTCCTGCTTCAGTTTAGTACAATTATGGGGTCACTGATAGTAAGCGCTCATACTGGTAGTGTATTGAGGGACACACACACTCACAGTAATATTGGGATATTTTAGTTGGCATCTACAAGATCAAGTTTATTGCCATGTGTTCACAGTAAAAAAGAGATTCTTCTTGCCTATCTTCTACATACTAGTAAGAGTAGCACAATAGAAATAGACAATGGATACGGCACATAAAATGAATACAATATTGTACCTTAAGTACAACATTTGCTTTTAAAGCATATTTATAATAAGTACACATATGGTATGCAGTTTTCAGTACTAGTTGCTCTTGAGAAGCCTTATGACATGAGGGTGAAAATGGTCTCTTAGTGTAAGTGGTGTGAGTATGTACTTACTGACCTTTATCATTCAGGGAGAAAGTGACTGTGCAGGGATTGTATAAAAAATTTAATGTGAAAACCCATATGCCAGAATTTCTTTTTTTTTTTTTTTTTTTTTATCAATAGTAAAATGTAATTGTGTGATATTCAAAAGAGAAAAAAATTGAATCCCCATGATTATAAAACAAAAGCATTTACTCTGTAAACAGCAGCTTATTTGTAGTAGTCTGCTTCAGGCTTTTCTAACTGTTATATCCAATTTGTATAACTTTAATATTTGTAGTTCAAATATAGCAGTAAAATTCCACCACAAAAAATACTGCAGACATTGGGGATGACATTTCTCATTCATTTCTTAAGACATTGGTTTCAGGTAATGCAAAACAGTGCACATCTGCATAACAGGCACTGCATGGAAAAAAATACATTTAGGTTACTTTTAACCACCATTCACATTGTTTGCTTGCTTAAATTCTTGGTATAATTTATCCAAAGAAGATCATGTTGTAAATCTTAATTCTTTTTTTTTTTTATTCAAGACATTTGTGAATTTTCTCAGAAATGACTGCACTATATAGTAGTTTTTATTGTTGCTATTGGAAAAAATGCTATGTTAACAGTAAAGAAAAGCAATGTATTTTTTCTTACTGGAGAACTGTTTTAGTATGTGAATTATACTATCATTAGATATGTTTTGAAATTGATTTTGTTTCTTTCATTTTGCAGGTAAGATATGTGGAGAAGATGGCCAGGTGGACCCAAATTGCTTTGTAACAGCACAATCTTTAGTTTTCGACATAATGGAGCAGAAGTAAGCATTTCCTTCATTTCAAGATTATTTCATGCTATGCAGCTTTATATGTGTTTAAAGTGAGAAATGCTTGATTTTAATTAACTTTATGAATCAGTTAACTGTAATTTCTGTCAAATGACTGGCAGATGCTATTCATATTTACCAGCTTCTGGTCACCATAATTTCCCATCTTACAATATACCGTATTTTTCGCTCCATAAGACGCACTCCCCAAAAGAAGGGTGGAAATGTCTGTGCGTCTTATGGAGCAAATATTGCATCATAGACCGTGATGTATATTACCGGACAAAAGTCAACATCCAGGGGTAGAGGGCGAAAATCAGCTGTTAATGGCGACAAAACTCACAGTTATGTTACAGGTTAGACTCATTGACTTGGCATCTAATCCTTGCATGTTGTAAACAAAGACGAGATGGCATCGACATCTCACGAGGGAGCAAAGCGAGTGCAGAAAACAAAATACTCCGCAGACGATGTTTTTGCGCATTATCGCTAAGTCGGACTCTGATTTTTCAGAATCTGATTTTGTTGAGAGTAATCAGGAGATCGAGCAAGAGAGTGAGGAACTGGCATCAGCTGATCGGACACCAGCCGATGCCGCCCCATCTGATTGGCTGCCAGCTGAGCGCATTTGTGTAGCCGATCCATCTACGGCAAGGTTCGTGTGGGAGGAATACCCAGACGTTGATCCGTCGGAGTCAAACTGGCTACCGGACTTCACAAGACAGTATGGCTTGCTGTTGGACTCGACCGATTACCAGCTTCAAGCTGTTCTTTCCTGAAGCTGCCTTTCAGCTACTATCGGACGAGATAAACAGGTATGCAGAGCAATTTTTTGAATCGCAGGCAGGCCTTGCACTGCATTCTCATTTTTCAAAGTAGAAACCCACAACAAAAGACGAGGTGAAGGGCTTTGTGGCATTACAAATAGAGATGGGACTAGACTGGCGATTATAACTTCAGGGAGCATTGGTCCAAACGTGCTTTGTCCCCTGGTGGCTTTGGACCGGTTATGCCTCTTGATAGATACATGCTCTTGCAAAGTGATTGTGAGCAACTGGGCTTCATAAATTCTGACACTAGCGATGAGGAGTTCTTGGGGTTTCCAGAAAACTACAAGAGTGCTTGAACCTTAAAGTCTCTCCTAATTTGTTAATGACAGTGATGATGGTTCCTAATACCGCTGTTCACTTTACATGGTTGAAATATTATTCTGCTATAATTTATTACATATATTGGTACACCATTTGGTTCAGAATATTTTTTTTTCTTGTTTTCCTCCTCTAAACCTAAGTGTGTCTTATGGTCAGGTGCATCTTATGGAGTGAAAAATACGGTAAATATAGTGCTAAGTTACAGTCATATCTATCTCTCATAGTTTCATGAGAAGCTGATTGCATGCATTTTATCCTCCTTGGCGTTAACCCCGAGTAGGACTCAGGCTTCAAATTCTAAGTACGTACTGTTATTCCCACTTCAGACTTGGTGTGACGTGTAATGATCTGCTAAAAGTATTAAATCCATTTAACTCTCGGGACAGTGTTCTATTGCCATCTAGTGGATGAGATAGTATCATGTAAAACCTATCATGAATATTTCTATGCCTCTTGCTACTTGGATAGTGAAACTGATTCATATGACACTGTACAACTGAACTTTCATGTTACAAATTATCTAAGGGGTTTTAAAGCCCATAATGACTTTTCTATAGCCCTTATTTTTTATCATCAATATAAAGTACTTCATATACAGTAATTAGAAGAGTTTTTACTTTTCCATGCAATTCCTAAACAAATCCCTTCTCCCTTTTAGTATTTTTTAAATTGTGTTTTCTGTTTAGATTTACTTAACTTACAAGAAGTGAAGTAAACACAAATATCTAATCATCCAATCACATGGCATAAACTCGATGCATTTAGGCTTGTAGACATTGTCAAGAGGACCTGCTGAAGTTCAAATGAACATCAGAGTGGGGAAGAAACGTGATTAAAGTGTCTTTGAACATGACATGATTGTTTGTGTCACACGGGATGGTCTTATTATTTTAGAAACTGCTTATCTACTGGGATTTTCACATGCAAACATCTCTAGGGCTTACAGAGAATTGTTTGAAAAAGGGAAAATATCCACTGAGTGGACGGTTGTCTGGGTGAAATGAAGAGTAGTTTGTCTTCAAAAGTCAAACGAATGACATAAATTCAGGGTATGTGTATTTAACAATGAAGTATGCTGTTTTGATCGTCTTACTCCCCATGAGTTTTGGCAATTACATGTCTCTGTTAACACAGTACACGATGTATTAATAGGGAGATGTGCCTTGTTCTTTGAAGCATTAAAACAATGCATTTTATTTCGCTATTAACAAGTGGAGCAACTCCTGTCATCACTGGTGAGAACAAGCGAAATAGGCACTTCATTTGAATCTTACATCATTGTTTACTTGCTACAACTGTTGTTTGCACTGGCAGTCCTCCCAGCTGTGTGTGGGCGTGTTGCTTTTTTTATTTTATTTTTTTTTTATAACATCGATAATTCTTGCACTTGCATGCTGAAATTTTCTTGTGTCAACACAAATCATTTACAGACATGATGACCTCTGCTGTTTTTCTTTTCAACATGTGTTGATACAATGCTGTATGTTCAACACTGTGAGTCATTTTTAAATGTAGTTTCACTCCTATTTTCTTGTTCATTATTGTACCTTCTGGAGTAATTTGTCCACTTACAGTTATGCATGAGCACAGTACTGACTTTCTTGGTACTATTGATAGTTTTTTTTTTTTTTTTTTTTTTTTAAACTACATTTTCAAAAATTGTACACAGAATTGGTACTGAAATATCATTTTTGTGACAACCCTAGTTTCTGCTTCTTCAAGAATAAAGTGTGTTCTTAAAAATAACTTAATTACATTTGTGCAACTCAGAAGCCAAAATGTGGCGCATTCTGTTGTCATTGTACTCTTACTGTGTAAAATAGTTTCGCAATTTATGATATTGCAACTGTATAAGAAATGTTTCAGATGAAACTTGGTCTGAATAAACATGCATTTTTTTTTAATATACTTCTCATCTGTTTTTTGAAAAATATACATGAATTGGGCATTTTTGCTGATTTTGTTACTTACAAACTTTAACTAAAGAGCATACATGTGCCTTTAAAAGACTGAGCAGAGTATGGGACAAAGATGTCGGACTTCCTGAGCAAGATTTAATTATTTATGATTTAGACAAAGTATAATCGTACTTAAAGTGGTGTTTAGTTAAAATTGCATTTTACTACTGGGTCATACAATGTATGTTCTAGAATCTGTCTTGTTCTGGCTGACTTGTTTCTGCATCCTTCCTAGTTTATGTTGTATTTACTTCTTCATATCTAATTTTTCAATTTCTTATTTTGCTGTCAACATTGCATTAGTTTGTTTGTGCTTGACCAGCTGTAGCTTCTTGTGTTTTTTTTTTTATTGTGTTCTGCTCCTTTCACTGAGCTCTGCTGCATTTACCTGTTAGTCCGCCTTACTTTGTTGAGCTGGCCATTCTTTGTTAGTTCCACTGGTTGCTGACTGCTGCTAGATGTTGTTTTTTCTGTTGTAACTGAGATATTCTAGTAATTGACTATTGAACCAATTGAACACAAGATGTGCGTTTTTATAAATGAAATTGTTTTTCATTTATAACCTTTCTTAACTTCTGGAGTTGATATGCACAGACTAAATAAATATTAAGATTACCCGTTTTAAATTCAGATTCTCTCACCTAATCGAACTCTTGTTGTAGTCTCTTACTTCTCTGCTGACTTAACACAATATAAATATATTGAAAAATTCCAGTGATACCAAGATTCCAATATAGGAGGTTTAAATGTATTAAAAAGAAACAAATGTTTCCTAAACAAAAAAAAAAAAAATAAAGCAACCTATGTTTTTATTAAATAACTCTGCAACTTGGCACCACTTTCTTTCAGTAGGATCAATAAGAACATGTTAAAATAAATAACGTAATTTCATTTAATAGAAAATGATAAAAATGTTTAAAAGAATGTGGATAACACTCAAAGATTTAAGATTTTTAAAGTGTCTTTAGTTTTGCTGCACAACCTTTTAGATTTATTTTTTTATGAAACGCTTTTTTTTAATACCTGAGAGCCATATTTGTAATTGTTTTACCAGTGAATAAATACATTTAGGCACAAAATAAATATATTTCTACATTGAGATGTCGATGCCAACAAAATAATAATTTCTGAAATTCTGTTTGATATGACATTTATGTGACATACAGTATACTCATTTAATGAACACTTTATATACAAAGGAAGTTGCAAATGAGGTTAAAATTGAGTGAACATAAGTTTAGAGTCTGTTTTGAAACATATCTTACAAGGCTATGTTACAAAATTGACCAAAACAAGTGAAAATTTGTCAATACCGTAAAAGTAAGCAACCCCTAAACCAACTAAAGTACAAGAAAAATTAACCTTACCTCAACAACAAGAGAGAATCTAGAATCAAAAATCAATAGCAATTAGGAAAATATTCACAAGACAGTTAAGTCTTCAAACACTTCTTAAACACACTAATCGAGTCACCTGTTTGGGTAAACGTAGACTGCTTGTCTGAACCTAGTGCTTCCCTTTTACTCCATCAGGACAAATATGTAAATGGTGTATAAAGTGTTTTTGTCTTCAGGGTACACTTCTGACTTTAAGAGGTGCAGTTTTAAATAACTAAATTGTACAGTTGTTGCCTTTTTGTATTTGCTGTAAAAATTATATATTTCATCTAACAAATGTAAAGCAATACAATACCAAAGGATAAAATATGAAAATAAAATGATGTAACTGTTCAAAAAATCTCATTTTTTGAGTTGCTCCAACTCGTAAATAAGATTTTCAGGTTCCTTAAGAGGAAGAAAAGAATGAGAATATGGGTCATTTTGTTGTTTGTAGTGATTCATATGTATAATTATTTAATGTTATGCAGTATTACATGTGTCATTACATTTAGAGCCTTACAAACTGTCTTATTTTAATTGTACAATAACTGTAACACCTCCATTTGGGATTCTCCTACCTGCTTTGTAATCCTAATGTTTCTTTTTCTATTTCTCAAGCACTTTAAACTACACTAGTCAGACTTCCTGGCACAATTTTTATAATGCTAGTATTAGAACATCTTTAATCCATTTTAACCCTGCTTGCACATGTGCTAGCTACACAGAATTGGAAGGGGGTTGTGCTTATCTGCTCATATACTGTAGGCAACTATTTTAGTGCACCGTAAGACTGTGTGTTGTGCACATCAGACCAACAAGGCAAAAAATAAATCAACCCACCTCAATGAATGAAAACTGCTTGCTTCAAACTCTTCAACATCATATAAAAACAGTTATCAGTGTTGCAGCTGCCTTGATCCTGTCAGTACCGTAATTTGCAAAAGAGAATTGTCTATCTGAGGGCTGTAGTTTTTACTTGAGGTGAACTTTCACTGTGAAAACATGGTTAAACAAGCCAGTTAGCTGGTACTTTGACACAAAATAGCATAGGTGAGAAAGCCACAGTTTTATTATTTTGGTGAACATAGCATGCTAAAGTGATGCTAAAGAAGGCTTATTATGGCAGAATATTGTTAACATATTAAGAAGTATGCATTTATGATAATATGAAAATAAAACACAAGCAACACTAGTAATTTTCTCTCTACTTTCCAGACACATTCTTCATGCTATGCAGTGTGCAAAGTTAAGGAAATAGAATCATATTTCTCTTGTATGTAATCTAATAGAGTGCTACTTCATCTGCAGGTGCAAAAAGAACTGCAAGTAAATCAGTCTCTTGTAGAGCTCTGCTGGTGAGCTGATCTTGAAGAAAATTTGCCATTTCTGTGCCATTGGTTTGAAAACTGTGTAAAGTTAAAGATGATGTTTGACTTACTGCCAATTATTATACTCTTTTTAATTCCATGAAATAAAATTTAAAGTCATACTCCCATGGAAAGAACTGGTGTCACCCCATTGTCTTAAATTTAAAAAACCTTAAGCCAATTTGTCCCACTTAAATTGGTTATAATAAGGAGTTCTAGACAGATCATTTCAAGTGAGTAAATAACCCAGTAATTAAATGTTTGGAATTTATAATCATGAGTTATGTGACTGAATTTTTTTTACGCCATACATCGTAGTCATGTTTTACTTTTAATAACCAGTTTAAAATATGCTATATTGACAATTAACCCGATCCATTGTGAATGTGTTCTGTGTGCGTTAAGTATGCCTGGTAATAGACTGATTCCTTGATCCTAGTGAACTGAATAAGCTAGTTAAAAAAACAGAAAGGTAAATTGGGTGATGGATGTATGTTTGGAGGAAAATGGAGTTCCGGTATCTCGACACTCACCACAATAAGACTGAGAATACACACGTTCTAGAACACATTTGTTAATCTTACGTTTGGTTGATGCCTTGTAAAATGTGCCCTTATGTCTGTAGTGTTGTCAGAGTATTTGATATTTATATGACTAGAATACACATTACATATTTTGTATCAGGCTGGCAGTTTCCAGTTTCATTATGAAAATCAAAATGGAACAAAAAGCTTGACTTAAATTCATGCATCTAAATCCCTGCAGCAAAGCTTTTGTTAGCAGTTACTTGCTCCTCTTTTCCTAATAAAGAAAAACCTTCAGACTGTATTAATCAAGTATTAAAAATATACAAAATGATTAGCACGCAAATTATAAAAGAATTGCAATATTTATCAGTGTATTTGATAACATCTGTTTGTCTAGCCACCTGATTTCTTACTATCATATCACAGTGAAAATACTGCAATACTATACTGCTTTGATTTCAGCCCAGCCCAAATGTAAAACTTGAGACAAATGGTAAATTTTACATAAATAACAAGTACTAGATAGAGAAATTTACCCATTAGTCTGGCTGAGCACTTTTCCTTGGTGGGGCTCAAATTTCATCATTTTGCAATGATTACTTGCATTAGCAATTAGGTATTTTAGACTGAGTGACATGTTTTTGTAAAAATGTTAATAATTTGCTTTGCCTTTAAATTTCTTTTAAGGCACTTTACGGAGTTTCTGAGGAGTCATCATTTCTGCAAATACCAGATTGAAGTGTTAACCAGTGGTACTGTGTATCTGGCAGATATCCTCTTCTGCGAGTCAGCACTCTTCTATTTTTCTGAGGTATCGGTATACCTGCCTGCCAAGGTTGCCTTTGTTTTAATGCTGGGTTTGAGTTTTATGTTTTAAAAGGCTCTTCTATTTGCGTTATCATAACAGTATATGGAAAAGGAAGAGGCAATTAATATTCTTCAGTTTTGGCTGGCAGCACACAACTTTCAGGATCAGCTTGCAGCTAAGAAAGGCCAGTATGATGGACAGGAGGCCCAGAATGATGCCATGATCCTCTATGACAAGTAGGTTGTTCTTCTCATAGTCTGAGATACAGAGTGATCATTTCTTTATGGGTAATTATCTTTTAATATCTCTGCCTCCACTTGACTTATAGTAGGCCTCATAGACTATCATGTCACAAATATTTTTTGTGCTATGTTAATAATTTTTATTGTCATTGTTCCATCAGATACTTTTCTCTACAAGCAACCCATCCTCTTGGTTTTGATGATACAGTGCGTTTAGAAATTGAATCAAATATATGCAGGGAAGGTGGCCCTCTCCCTAACTGTTTCACTACTCCATTACGGCAGGCCTGGACAACCATGGAAAAAGTAAGAAATAGCTGTTTTCTTTTACGGCAAGAATTTGTTCTCCATCGTTTTCTTTTTAAGTGTTTTGTAGGTCATATGTTTTGGCTGTGGACTGAAACTTGTGGAATATTGTTAAGGAGACCAGCTCAAAAGTATTTGACTGTTAATATGCCTCCATATATAACTCTTTCCATGCTAGCTATCTCTGGTAAGGTAGACTTTTAGATTTAGGGTAATAGCTAAAGTGGATGGGTTCTTGGGTGATATTTCCCGATAGTTTTTCCTTTATCACTGTGTTTTTTTGCTCCTAATCTATGCTGCAATGTAATTTTGAAATAAAAACACTGAAAAGTTTTTTGATATCCTCATCAGTAAGAGATGTACTATGCCGCAAAGTTAAATCTGTATTTTTGGAGATTTGCAAGCCACAGGTCCTGAGATTTTTTTTAAAACAAATATCGTGTTTTGTAGTTAGAGCACAGCTGTACAAGTATTTTTTCTGCAAATGAGAGGTGAAGCTTAATACCATGCTTAAAAATAATAAAAAATAGAAGCACAATTAATGTTCACATTATTAGTTTAATGGCATTTTTTAACAGCTGTTAAATCACGTCCTGTCCCATCCCGTCACTTCAGTTTAAACTATTGCATTTTGATTTCTTTAAATGCTTGCTGGAAATCATTGGCAGTACAGATTAGAAAGAAAGCGTCATCTTCAGTGTGCAAAGAAAAGACTAACAGCAGACTCCATTCTGCCAAAATCGGTTTTCATTTTATTCTGTCAACTTCTTTTGATGAAAATCAACAAAGGTCTACCTAATCAAAGACATGCACTTGATAAGCTCCTTTTAGAAACATGGACCACCCAGTAACTGTGCATACATGTTTAAATTTAAAGGGTGATAGGATCACAAAAAGTTTGATTTTATTAACTTTGTCTTCCCTTGCAGGTATATATGCCTGGCTTTTTATCTAGTAACCTTTATTATAAATATTTAAATGACCTGATCCATTCAGTACGAGGTGATGAGTTTTATGGCACAAATCCCCAGTTACCTGTTACTGGTCAGGACAGTGAAGCCGGTGCTACAAACGCTGAGGGGATTACTGCTCAGGTATATCTACATGTATATATTCTTATTCAATGAGGGTCTTACTTACCATATTTTACTGGGGACTGTCATAGGCAACAATCTTGTCATTAAATTAGTTGGTATGGGGTGGATGGGATATTTGCAGGTTTTGTGGTTAGTCTGGCTAGGGGGTCAAAATAAGTGTTACTTTTTTAATCCTTGGACATTAAAGTTTTTCTTATCAGTGCAGCTATTAAGAAATGAACATGCTGTTGACCTCAGGGTGCCCTTCATCTGTAGGACTGTTTAAGATAAAAATGAATTCATTCCCTGTAGTAGGGGCTCCCCTCCCTGTTTTAGTTGCCTGTTTATGACTTGTAGAACTGAGTCTTTTGCTCTGTGCAAAACAGTTTTTTAACAGATAGATGCAATAATTACTTAGTGTTTATTACATCCTAAGTCTCATTAATGTAGTTATGATAGTACTTTTTCTCAATCTCTTTTGTTTTATGCATGTTTTTCCCCCTTGTACAACAGCAAACTACCAAAAAAGCTAACATTAAAATCCTGAAGAACTTCGATGAAGCAATAACTGTAGACATTGCAAGTCTTGACCCTGAATCTCTATATCAGCGGCCATATGCTGGGTGAGTTGAATGTCTGTGGCCTGTCGTACAATATTGTGTCTACATGTCATGTCTAGTGTTAATTTAAAGCAGTCTGTAGAGATTGGACATGGTGCATATCACTTAGTCAACCCAAAGCAGAGCATACTATTGAACAAGACTTCAGGCACATTTTTCAAACATGTAAGATCATCCATCTTTGTAATATTATTTTACAGTAAAATGACCTTTGGAAAGGTGAACGAGCTTGGTCAGTTTATCCGTGAGGCTGAACCGGAGCCAGATGTTAAAAAATCAAAAGGTAAGTGGCCCTCTTTTAGTAAATCTTTTAATAACTGCATATGCTGTGTGTGCCCTGTAGTTCTGATTGTCAAATTTGATGTAGAGTTCACATTGGAAACAGAAGTTAGGAAACTTAAATTAGTCATTAAAGAACTGTCATTTTGTCATTAAATTAAATGTTTACTGGATTAGGCAGGAAACGGTAGATTGGATTTTGAAATCATAGGAGTGGAAAATGTAAAGTTTCATGCTCTCGGTTACAGATCTTCTCCCATCTTCAGTAAACTACTCTTTCTGTTTCATGCAGGCTCCATGTTTTCTCAAGCCATGAAGAAATGGGTGCAAGGAAATACAGATGAGGTGTGTGTGCCAATTTTGGTAATGCTGTGGTTTGTCTGTGCTGAAACTGAAGATCAAGTATCCATAAATACTGAAGACAGCTGTATTTTACCTTTAGTATGTAGTATCACTTCCTCTAGTAGCTAAAAGTACAACATGAGCTGTTTAAATAAGCTATGATCACTGGCTAAACCAACAAATGAGCATAATTAAACCTCCTTAAAGTGCCCTGATGATGTGTTGGAAATGTGTTCTGAATTAAAGTTAATTCAAAGTATCTCCTGGCATTAGAGTTCCTCTTTTATATTAAAGAAAATTTTGACTTTCAGTTGTCTTTTTCTTTTCTTTTTTTTCAGGCACAGGAAGAGATGGCATGGAAAATTGCCAAGATGATTGTTAATGATGTCATGAATCAGGCACTTTATGAGCAACCTTCAGATGTGTCTGCAGAGGTACTTCTATGGCACTGGCCAGCCACTTAACAATGCAGCTATCAGGCAACTGCTGCTGCTGTCTCACCTAAAGTTTCTAACCAGCTCCATTTATGCATTGTAGCTTCTTCTGCTACATATCCATAACCACACTGGTATAACATTATATTCTCCACCCTAAACTTTCATGTTTCCCTGGGCTTTGTGTGTGCAAAGAATGACTTAATTATCATTCCATGATGCTGGGAAGATTGTAGGGCATGCCTACGCTCTCGCATTGATTACGTGAACAACAAATGCAAAACATCACTGATAAATATACGTATCACAACATATTTTTTACAATGGTGTAAACTAAGAGGAAAAGAGAACATAGAACGATTTCCTTTCCTTGTCATTCAGTTAAGTTACCCATTACAATTGCTTTGTGTTTTCGTTAATGTACTTTTTACTTTAAATAAACAGACACACTTCTTATTTGTGGGTTAACTGTGATTTTTGTCATTTGCACTGTCGCCATTATCTATCCTTCTGTATTTGTTCAGAAAGGCTAATTAGTGCCATGTTAGTCAAATAGCCTCATGCAGTTGTGCAGGCATGAACACAAAGCTGCTGAATATTTTACATCCTGTGATAAGTACAGATGTAGAAATCTGAAGAAGCCGATGTTCGGGAGAAGGCCCCAAGCCTGTCGAGGTTACTTTGCACTGACTTACTCTTGGTATGGGTATTAATTTTTGTTGCTTTGCTGAACTCGTTAACTGATTGTCCCTTGTCACCCACAGCCTTGAGACACATCTGACCAGATGAGCTGGAAGACTGAACTTTGTGGACAAGGATAACGTCATCCAGTATTTCTCTTGGAGAGACCCACCAGTAGCAGCAGCACAGTACGCTCACTTGAAAGTCTGCTGTGTTCCCGGCTATGAAGGCTTTTCTTGATTTATTATATGAAGATATCATGGTTCACATTTAAAGGACTGCTTCAGAGGACACCAGGTGTAGCTGATAATGTGTTTAAACTCAAATACTGCCTGAGTAACTTGTCCATATTTGACACACAAGTCCCTGTTAAATGGAAAACTTCAAATGACTTGATGGTTAAACATGTGGACGAAATACTAAAGTTCATCTGACAGTCCATTCTCTCCAGAAGCAGATAGGAAACCAGTTCTAATATGGTAGCCATGACACAGTGAACCCCCGAGACTTGCTCCTCTTGTCAGTTAGAGAAGCTGCAGAATGGGCATGCACCCCCAGTAGGCTGGTTTTATCTTTTATATATATATATATATATATATATATATATATTTTTTTTTTTTTTTTTTTTTTTTTTTTTTTATAGCTTTTAGCCCATACTGACATACATTTCACTCCATGACTTCCCAAAGTATTCCTAATGTCGACACTTGTGGGGAAAAAACTTTATACTAGTAAATGTCTGTTTTATGACGATCACAGAAATTAGAGTATTGTGTAATGACTTGCAAAATTTCCTTTGCACAAAAGCCCGTTCCATGAGTGACTCTTGTTCAGTGAATAACTGTTTCATTTGAGGTTCACTACGGATTCTCGGTAATAATGAGCAGAAACCAATAATTAAATCCTGTGTCCATGTTTCTTTGGTACTGTGTACCTTTACTATGTATTCATAAGCTTATGTATTCATGTACTTAATCTGTAATCTATTTAATTAATTTCAAATATATATTGTTGAAACTTGCACATTTTGTTCTTTTATCTCATTGTTGCAGAAATGCAGCCGCACCTCCTCTGTTAAAGTAATGCAGTCCGTGTATCCAATTCCGCTACCCCAGTAATATTTGGCCATGTCGGAGGTCAGCCATTACTGTGTCCTTTTTTCATTTTGTAAATGTCTGTACTGTACCGACATGGACGATTCTGTTTTCATGCCTTTACTTTAAAGCTTTCGAGTTAACTTGCGTTTTTCAGGCTGTATCATCTTGCTCTTTTAGTGCAACCTCCCATTCATCATGTTGTCTATCAAAATAAGGACATTTAAATTTGCAACAAAGCCAAACCAAATGCACCAATCAGACGCAGCTATTTTTGTACCAAATCACAGTCCTGTGATCGTATCCCAGCAGCATCAGGTGAGTGGCAGCCCATCACAGGGCTTCTAGATTTTTATGCAAGTGACATATGAGTAGGATTGTAGTAAAATAAACATTTAGTTTTTAGTTTGTAAGTGAAAGTTTGTGGCTGCTTGTTTTATTTCTCCAATCTTTTTAGATAACTGTCGGAGAGGTCAGTGAGATTTGTTAGTTTGCCATGTGATCTTCATTAAAGTAAGACCTACTTAGAGTTTGTTCCACGGTATTCAGCAGGTCACAGTTCTCATGCAGTATGGGGAGGAAGAAATCTTTGTGAATATGAAGAGCGTGAAATGTCTTGCAAAAGGCTTAGAAAGCACCTGATGTTTTGCCAAAGCTGAAGAGAGCTCAACAAACTATGAAAATATTTGTGAGTAATTCAGAGCACAGTTGAATCCTGTCAGTTCTTAAGTAAAGTTTGTATCAGACAAATTAATGCAATTATCTCTGTTATAAAAGAAAGTCTTGAGACGAGACTATTGCCAAGAGATTTTTTCAAGTCCCGCCCTCCTTTCAACCATTTCTGGTTAACGGCCCACACCCGCGGTCCTCTCACCTCTCATTCGTGTGAATGCTTTTGTCAGACACAATTCCTGTGCTCTCGGCTCTTATAAATTTTTATGTTTTTTCCTCACTTTAAGTTCTCAATTAAATAAGACTTTTATGTCCAAATCTTATTGAAGAATTTCCTCCTGAAGGGATATCAACAGAAGAAATGAGGACACGGGCAATCCTAGCACTGAGAAACAATGAAGTGAAACGATTTTATGTGAAAATTGTCGATTGGTTACACGGCAAATTGGTTAAATGTTAGACTATGCTGAAACAGTTGGTGGTGATGGTGCAGAAGATGAAAATATCAGCTTGCAATATCCTGTAGAATATCTACAACCGTTAACACCGTCTGGTCTTCCACTGGCCAAATTACTGTTGAAAGAAGGATGTGTCGTCATAATGTTATTGCGTTATTTATGTATGAGTGATGGGCTATGCAATAGGACAAGATTAGTTGTATGCAAAATTGGTCGAACAATTCTGACATATAAAATTTTAACAGGTGACAAGAAAGGTAATGTAGTACATCTTCCACGGATAACATCAGACACCAAAGGAGATCTTGATATGCCATTCGTATTAAAACGTTTACAGTTTCCCGTTAGAATAGCTTTTGCTCTGACAATTAAAAAAATCACGGGGACAAACATTTGAAAAAGTCGGTTTATTTATTAGAGAGCAAGAAACGATATTCACTCAGGTGCAGTTATACGCTGCGTTGTCACGATGTAAGTCCAAACGTGGAATCAAAATTCAATGTGACATTGAAGAAAATTTAATTCAAAAAAGTTTTACAGTAAAAGTGTGAGTTTAAAAAGTATTTGCATGTTAATTTCAAAGCCAAACAGAACAAAAACGTATAACGCAACTAATACCTCTAACACAACATGAAATTTTAATTTTCTTTCAATTTATTACGTTTTACTATTTTTTTACTAGGGTTAATTGCTCGCTGTAATGTAAAATAGTTAGGTCTATTATGCATATGTAACAATTCCCATGAAAATAACCATCTGTTTAAATTGTACATCCGCTTTCCCCACACGCGAGCGGCAGATCTGCGAAGTGTTTAGTGCTCGTGTGGGGATTGGCAAGCAGGGGGCAGAGCCCCCTAGTTATTTAAAAAAAAAAAAAAACCTGCTGGAAGTCCCAAGGACCGCTTGATGCAGGTTCCTCCAGAGGCTCAAGTAATATATGAGGACTAATTTTCAAACCTTTTAGTTCATGGATGAAAGCCATGCTACTCTACATGGTCGGCAAATGGCAGCCCTGTTCAAACAAGACTGTGACGTTCACAGGGAGGTGGGAGAGTGATGATTTGTGCTGGAATATTGAGAAGTAAGATGGGTAGGTCTCTCTAGAGCCCCTGAGGGTATTAAAATGGCCTCCACAAAATATGTGGAATTCCTACCTGCCCATTTCCTGCCTTGGTATAAAAAGACGAATCGTGCCTGCTGGAATTAAAGGATTCTCATGCACAACACACCATTCCATGCCACACCATTGACTCCTTGGTTGCTATGGGCATAAAGGGAGACAAAAAAAAATCCTGCTGTGGCCACCATTCCCCAACCTCAACCCTGTTGAGAACCTGTGGAGCATCCTTAAGTGGGAGTGTGCCTCAAAGTGACCGCTCTAGCGGGGCACATACTGGCATCTGCAGATGAAATCGAGGCGGACACTACATGGGTTTGAGAGAGCTGGTAAAGTCTTATCAAAGAAGGGCTCATATTTACAAACCAACTTGCATAGATTAATGTTTTTTGTTTTAAATTGTGCTTTATGTTTTGGAAAGTGATCTGTTCATACGGCAGATGCAACATATTTAGGATTTAAGTTCATTATTATTTATTAAATGTTTTCAAAATGCATCTTGCCTAAGACTTTAATACAATGTACTGTATTTGGTGTTCTTTTAAAAATAGTAAAAAACAACTGTTGTCGATGCCAGTAGTTTTGCTTGTGATAACATTCACATTCTATTATGATTTATGTATACGTACGTATA
The DNA here is from genome assembly GCF_900747795.2 of Erpetoichthys calabaricus. Lineage (NCBI taxonomy): Eukaryota > Metazoa > Chordata > Cladistia > Polypteriformes > Polypteridae > Erpetoichthys > Erpetoichthys calabaricus. Next base: position 72,550,467 of record NC_041401.2, read on the forward strand.
AAATGTCTGCCTGTCTGATGGAGTGGTGGTTCTGAGGCTAGGGATCTGCACCAGTAATTGGAACGTTGCCGGTTTGAATCCCGTAAATGGCAGAAGTGACTCTACTCTGTTGGGCCCTTAATGTGTATTTGCTGCGTCCTGGGGGTGACGTTAATCTGCAGCCAGCCCTGCAAGGAGGTCCTCCAGTTTACAGGGAAAACATGGGGGTTGGTGGCAGGATTGGCACTCCAGCCTGTGGTGCTGAGGTGTCACCCACTGCACTTGGGTAGTTGGTCATGTGGGGGGGGGGGGGTGCAGTGACGTGCTATCCGCTTGTTCTCTTTCTGTTACCTTTACAGTCCTAATCCTGGGACTTAGCTGGACCAAACTTTCCATAGTGGCGCTGTAGGACCATACAGATAAGACACATTACAAGACTGATGAGCACAATTCAGAATTTAACATCACTTACCTGGGCACCATATAATATATAAAGGAGTTATCTTGTGCTTTTACAGAGGGAGATGTGTGAGCCCTGATTGAGAGTGTAAGTGCAGTGCAACACAAAGGAGAATCAAAGAGTTGTTGTTTAACTCTTGCTTTGTCAGCTTTTCTTCATACTTTAAGCTGTATGAACTGACAGTATTCATGGTTACAACCCAGCAAAAAGTTACCACAATTCTGGAATCAAAACAGACCAAAAGAACAAATTCTCAGTTCACAAGGGCAGAGACATTGATGTAGAGACAGTGTGGATGATGGATAGGACAGCAATCTACAGGTGCTGGTCATAAAATTAGAATATCATGACAAAGTTGATTTATTTCAGTAATTCCATTCAAAAAGTGACACTTGTATATTAGATTCATTCATTACACACATACTGATGTATTTCAAAGGTTTATTTCTTTTAATTTTGATGATTATAACTGACAACTAATGAAAGTCCCAAATTCAGTATCTCGGAAAATTAGAATATTGTGAAAAGGTTCAATATTGAAGACACCTGGTGCCACACTCTAATCAGCTAATTAACTCAAAACACCTGCAAAAGCCTTTAAATGGTCTCTCAGTCTAGTTCTGTAGGCTACACAATCATGGGGAAGACTGCTGACTTGACAGTTGTCCAAAAGACGACCATTGACACCTTGCACAAGGAGGGCAAGACACAAAAGGTCATTGCTAAAGAGGCTGGCTGTTCACAGAGCTCTGTGTCCAAGCACATTAATAGAGAGGCGAAGGGAAGGACAAGATGTGGTAGAAAAAAGTGTACAAGCAATAGAGATAACCGCACCCTGGAGAGGATTGTGAAATAAAACCCATTCAAAAATGTGGTGGAGATTCACAAAGAGTGGACTGCAGCTGGAGTCAGTGCTTCAAGAACCACCACACACAGACGTATGCAAGACTTGGGTTTCAGCTGTCACATTCCTTGTGTCAAGCCACTCTTGAACAAGAGACAGCGTCAGAAGCGTCTCACTTGGACTAAAGACAAAAAGGATTGGACTGCTGCTTTCTGATGAAAGTAAATTTTGCATTTCCTTTGGAAATCAAGGTCCCAGAGTCTGGAGGAAGAGAGGAGAGGCACAGAATCCACGTTGCGTGAGGTCCAGTGTAAAGTTTCCACAGTCAGTGATGGTTTGGGGTGCCATGTCATCTGCTGGTGTTGGTCCATTGTGTTTTCTGAGGTCCAAGGTCAACGCAGCCATCTACCAGGAAGTTTTAGAGCACTTCATGCTTCCTGCTGCTGCCGAACTTTATGGAGATGCAGATTTCATTTTCCAACAGGACCTGGCACCTGCACACAGTGCCAAAGCTACCAGTACCTGGTTTAAGGACCATGGTATCCCTGTTCTTGATTGGCCAGCAAACTTGCCTGACCTTAACCCCATAGAAAATCTATGGGGTATTGTGAAGAGGAAGATGCAATACGCCAGACCCAACAATTCAGAAGAGCTGAAGGCCACTATCAGAGCAACATGGGCTCTCATAACACCTGAGCAGTGCCACAGACTGATCGACTCCATGCCACGCCGCATTGCTGCAGTAATCCAGGCCAAAGGAGCCCCAACTAAATATTGAGTGCTGTACATGCTCATACTTTTCATGTTCATACCTTTCAGTTGGCCAACATTTCTAAAAATCCTTTTTTTGCATTGGTCTTAATTGATATTCTAATTTTCCGAGATACTGAATTTGGGACTTTCATTAGTTGTCAGTTATAATCATCAACATTAAAGAAATAAACATCTGAAATACATCAGTCTGTGTGTAATGAATGAATCTAATATACAAGTTTCACTTTTTGAATGGAATTACTGAAATAAATCAACTTTGTCATGATATTCTAATTTTATGACCAGCACCTGTATAACAAGAGGGTCACCATTTAACAAACCCATAAACCTTTGCTTTCTTTCCTTAACATATTCCACAAATACACCCAGGCAACACCGAATAATTCGACTAGTTGTACTGTAAGTAAACCCCCTTAATTGTACTGACTGTTTAGGAACAATAGACCTAAAGGGCACATACATCATAATTTGTAATATGGTGTGAAATGGGACTGGCAAGTGAACAAGAAAATTCCAAAATCGGGAAAACAACACTAAATCTGTCTGGTCCAGTTTACGAGTGTGTAGGGGTCTCCTCTTAACTCTGTGCATATTCTCCTCTTACAAATTATTAGTAAGTGAAGTTTATTTATATAACACTTTTCACAGATACACAGTACTTTACAAGTTAAAAACCAAGAAGTATATAAAGTTAAATACAAGCTAAGAGCACCAAAAATGATAAAACAAAGAGACCGATATGTACAGAACCAAACCATGTCGCATCCTCTTCGTGTAGTTGGCGGGTTTCCGGCAGACACTTAAAATTGCTGGCAGCATCGCACGTTGGGGGGCCAGTGGATGAGCATTGCTGGTTCTTGGGGTAACAGCACCATGGACGGAGGTCCTTGACCCGAGGACCTAAGAGACCCTTCACAGGGAATGGCTGAAGTAGGTCCACAATATATTCAGGAGCTGGCCATGCAGGGCGCTATATGCATGGGGTATATAAATGGGGTAACCTGGGGCCTTCAGGCGGACCTGTTTAAAGCTGTGCAGCAGCATTTTGAACAGTCGGTAAACTCTGCAGTGATGGCTTGTTGAGGCAGGTAGTGAAAAACAAGACGTCGAAGCTCAAATAAGCACATCTATCTATCTATAATGCGGCGAATTTCAGCTTAGCTGTGTTACTCAAGTGAAAGACACAAGACCCAGTCATCAAAACTTCAAGGAACTGTCAACAAGGACATCAACATTCAGGTAATTTGACCGAACAGAAGAAGATAAACTGGAACCAACTGGACTGGACATCGTGATTTTGATTTATGAACCATTCATAACCATCTCTGTCTCACGGTGTACTTCTGGTGCCCACCTGGAACTACAATGCGTAGAATGCAGCAACCAGGAATAAGGAACACGTGGGTTTGGCCCTCACAAACAGAGGAAAGGCTCGTCTGTCTGGTGTCTCCAGTTTTATGTACCATGGCAGAGATTGTGGCTGAACCCACCAGACAGCACGTTATTGGCTGATTCACAAAGGGGTGAGCGCGGAAAGTCGCCACAGTGTTGTGCACTTCGTCATCCCCAGTAATTCCTACACCTGATATCAGACATGCCATCCAACTAGAAGTTGCGTATGTGACAACAGCTGAAGGGACTTTGGTTTCCTCCTACAGATCAACTGGGATGTCTAATGCCCCTCAGACCACCACCCACCCCCCTTTTTGCCAACTTTCCCACCTACAGATGCCACTTACCTTGTTTCCATCACCTTGGCAATTTCGGCTAAAGCAGTGCTGACTGGTCACATGACTGGTGGCAGGCAGGGAAGCGTTTCAAATTTTGCTGTGTTGGCCGATTTCCACTTTTGATATTCTCGTCTGTTTAGGTGGCAGTAGTCAGATTAAGTAGCTGCTTTATTAACTTTTGCAATGTTTGCCCACTCGCTCAGGGTACACGTGGTATCAGAGCCCTAACTCGCTACACAGAGGTTGTACAGTAGATGTGCTCAAGGCCTTCCTTCTTGTTTGACCAAACTGTGGAACAGCTAAAGATGTGTGATCTAAGCAAACTGAACCGGGGCCGAGTGCGGGGATTCTGTGTTTTGCTGAGAATGTTGTGATAAACAAAAAGAAAAAAAATGCATCGTGCGCATGAGGGTCTGCGGGCCAAAGTCCCCCAGTAATGAGGAATGTCCGAGGAGAATCGTTCAAGCGACCAGATATTCAGATGGCAGCTCTTTACAACACAGAATGGACGTGTCAGCCGTCAGTGTGACTGACTTACAGCAGCACAAGACCACGTCAGGTTCCATTAACACCCAGATGGTGAGGCAATGGTGGCCATGTGGACAGGTGAAGATTACAGAAATTGTGCCTACTTTGACAGATTTTGACTTCTGTTGTAATGTGCACAGGGTAGGGTCAGACTTTGGTGTGTGCAGTTTGGGTCTGGTGTAATGAGGGAGAGAACGATACCTTGTCACACATTAGGCGATGGTCATCACAAGCATTGCTCTCAACCACCTAAACCCATTGTTACAGGATGAAGCACAATGAACACGTCCTTCTTGGCAGTTAGATCAGGTTTTGGCCCAAATGCTTAATGAGAAGTCAATCTGTGGCTCTAACCCTAAGTATGTTGGGCTCAGACTTGGAATTCTATGTGAATACGGTCAAACCCCAGCAGGACATCAGCTTAGCTGACTTTAATGTGCTTTTCGAGCACTGAGCCCAAATCACACTCAGAACAGAAGCCAGCATTCATATCATGAATATTTGTACTGTACATGTTTTGCCACTTTATAGTAACTCATCAATATTCAGGAGTGTGGCGGAGCTTTCAACAAAAACACAATGGCTGTAAAGGCAGCTTTACAACAAAATGAGACTGAACCATTAGCTGAATCAAGCCATAGTGATGACAATATGAACTGGTCATCAGACATTGACACAGGTAGTCAAAACTGATGCATACGGCACTGCATGACTGAACCACTGTGACATGCCTGGTGAATTCGGTTACATGATGGTTTACTGTGGTGCTGGTGGGAGCTTTGCAAAAATGCGTAACAATTGCGGTCAAGTAGAAGGACAAAAAAAAAACAAAACCCTAAGAGCTGTTCATAATGCAGCAACTGTTAATGTTCAGGTCTTGGGAAATGTGAAAGTCATTAAGCATAGCACTCTGGGTAGCCTACAATAACACAATGTGCAATCTGATTGGTCAGTTTGGCTTTGGTGGCTCAGCAGTAGGCGTAATGAGCTACGATATCGTATCGCACAGGGTGAAGTTAAATTCTTGATTGTGAATTTTATTTTTACAAAAAAAGAAGTTAAAATGGAGCATTTCAATGACAGTAAATCGAGTAACATATTGAGTGACGTTGGGTCACTAAATGCTAACAAGGTGCGATCCAAATCAGCTTAAAGACAGAAAGTTGCGAAAAAAGAATAGCGAGTAACGGGGGTCCACCCACCATTGGTGATGGTCAGGAAATAGACAGGAGGCGAGCAAGCGGCTTGAAGATACAAGAGTCAGAGTAGAAGGGTTTTTGGGGGGACAATTGAGAGAGGGAGCGCCAGGCAAGAGCGGCTGAGACATGCGAGAATACAGAAGAAAAGCGCATCAAATATTAAATATGTTTCAGTGTTACCCTTCTTTGACAAGCTGGCATTTTATTAAAACAAAAGCGTCATGATGAGCACACACAGCTGTAGATGAAGCAAGGCAGCTCCGTCATTTGCATCGTACTGTTAATTGGCAGTGGATTTAAAAATGAAACAAAAAGAAATTAAAAATGGCAAGGCCAGCATAAGCGACTTTCTGCAACTAAAATCGAAGACAAAAGTGCGACTTGAGCTTCAGCAGACAGAAGTGGAGTCTAAACAATAAAGTGGGACAACAAAAACCTGTCCTGCGGTGGGTTGGCACCCTGCCCAGGATTGGTTCCCTGCCTTGTGCCCTGTGTTGGCTGGGGTTGGCTCCAGCAGACCCCCGTGACCCTGTGTTCGGATTCGGCGGGTTGGGAAATGGATGGATGGACAACAAAAACCTGCGCCACCACAGCCCCCCAGGACCGAAGTTGAGGCGGTTGGCCACTGTGTGTGTTTTTAGGGGAAATCACTGCCTGCATTAGCATCTGTGGAAAACTAACAGGATTGGCAGCACTACCTGAAATCAGGAATACAGTGCCCCTTGGTGCGAGGCTACGGTGCCACATCATGTTTTAATGTCCTGGTCAAACATTCATTTTTGTTTGCCAACTCTGTTGTCTTGAAGTAAGTGGATGCCAGCAGTTTTATGGCAGTGACACTCTGGTGAGACAGCTGAAGTGAACTCCATCATCTGGTAACGGCTCTGATGTATTCACTTTTGTGACCACCCTTCAGTTTAAACCTTTAAATACTCACATCAGCGCTGCCCGGGTGCAGCTTACAGAGAACCTCAATGCAACGTTGAGCATGGCGGCCGTTACTGATCGATACTTGGAGTGATCAACCAGTCGGTGTGCTGGCAAAAGGAGAGCAAGTTGGCTAAATCTTCTCCAATACAAAAATGCAGGCTGTCACTCGTTACTAAAAACACCACTACCTGAAACTCTAAACTCACATTTTTTATTACAAAAATGGCAAAAATCTTTACATCAAAAAATATATATATATGTATATATAAAAGATGACATTAAAAGTACTGTGCGTCTTCTCCCGGTACACAAGTGTGAAAGTAAGATGTGCTAACAAAAGTCGACCACCAGCATGGGCTTCCCAAGGCCCGTTCTGTACAGAAGGCACAGCATTCGATGCTCTCGCTCGCTCTCTCGGGTGTGTTTTAGATGGGAATTTTACATCCCATCATGGGAGTCCTGCTTCCACTGTAAGAAACATACAATGCAAAGCAAGTCCTGGAGGCAGCCGAAAAATCAGGGGCAATGTTGGCTCCACTTTAATACAGCTGCTGCTGCTTTATTACCAACAAATTCAAATGGCAGGTTTGCTGGAGTCCGTCACCCTGCACCTACACTCCGACCGCGGTGCTGTGAATGATCTCCATGAAGGTGTCCTCGATTCGATAGCAGAGCTGCATGTCCGGGTCACTATTTGTCCGCTCTCTACGGAGTTCGTGTTTTCCAAGCACTTTGGGTTTGTCACAGTGTGGCTTTTCCTTCAGTTGTTGCAAGCCTGAAATACATGAGAGAGAAGAAAGAGCCAGGAGTATGAAATATGAAATATGAGTATGAAATGTGTTAAAATAAAGGAAAACACAAACGAGCAAAGTCATCAGATGGACTGGCAAAACTGGTCCCACTTGCTAGACTATGTGAACGGCACGTTTCTCTAGAGTTATACTTTTATTCCCCCTTTGCTTGAGGAGCCTCCGTTGTCATGCAGTAAATGGCCGACATTAAATGTGATGTTCTCAACACTTACGTGCCACCAGAGGATCCATGTCGCTAGCTTTAGTGGCCACATCTGATGCACAAACCTGGCCGATTTGTACGAGCAATGAAGTGACGTCATCATAGAGGGGTGGAAAAGCCTGGCAGAACGATACCAGGCATGGCAGAGTGGGCATGAAGAAGGTGAACCGCTTTGCTCGAGTCAGAACTTGGAAGATAAAAGAAACAAAAGGAAGTGAGGCCGTAGAAAGCGTACGTGGCACCTGGGTTTGAGCTGCAGCTCCAGTAAATTCTCACTTTTAGCTTCTTGTTGTCGTCTTTATAATAATTATTATTGTTATTTTAAGATCAGTCAGTTTTTAAGAAACACTTGAGGGAGGGGATCAGAGCACCAAGAGGTGTATCTGTTTAAAAGTTCAGAATACTGAAAACTGAGCCAGACATGCCAAGCTTTTTTCACGTTTTCGGCCTGAAGAGCAGATGTTGGGCAGCATTAGACTTACCTGTGAGCAGAGTCCCCATCACACTGATGGCAAGGCGTGCAACGCTCAGGGATTTGGGAAGGGCATACTGGGTACACAAGTAGGACAAAAGTTGGATGGCAAAAATCTTGAAAAAAAAGAAAATTGAAAGTGTGTGTTCTGAAAGTGTATCCAAAGCAGAGAAAGTCATTTTACATTTGAGCAAACAAATAATTAAAGCTGAGCACACATAAAAGCTGCACGCCAACAGCAATATTAGACAAAGCTTTAATATGAAAATTTAAAGTAGCAAAAGGATGTAACAGAACTAAAAGGAACGTTAAGAGCCGCCAGGCCTGAAGCCTCAACACCACATGAGCCCGTGGACAGGCATCTAAAACACCCGCCACGTGGTGCGAATTCAGAGACACAAATCGTATCAGCCACTCACCTGCTTCTCGAGCTGAGGCTGAGCTAAGAGTTCTGGGATGAAGTCCAGACAGATGTGCATCGAGGGTATGCCGGCCACAGTTAGCTGAAGCAGCTCACGGGGATAACCCTACAAACAAACAAACAAACTTAATCCTGTGGACAACTCTGGAAGCACCAAACAAAACGAGCCACCACTGCAATCACACCATCTTTGTGGAGAATGTCACTTAATCCAATGAGCAATTGTGTCATACCTGGAAGTGAACAAGTTTAGCAATGTTGGGGTCTGCGATAAACATCTGATGAAGAAGACAACAGATGAGACACTGCACCTCCCGCAGGTTATTAAGAAGGCTGTCTCCTGTCCCTTCTGTGCATGAAGACAAGCTCTTGGGGGGCTCGTCCTTCTTCAACTCACTACTGTGAATGCTCTTTGGCAGGGGCTCACTGCCATAGCCTTTGGTTTTCTCCTCTTCATTGGGCATACAAACCTCCAGAAGGATCTGAACAGCTGCACTGTCCTGCAGAAAACAGTCAAAACAAATCAATGTCTTCTCCCTTTGGCATATGTTGCCTTCACAGTGCGTTTCACTTCACTTCAGTGGGAGTTCAGTATGAGGTTTTTCCTTTTGAGAATTTGAACAAATTGCATAGAGAAGCACTTCATTTGGTTTTATTTTTGCCCCCTCAATAAGTCAATAACTGTCAAATTTATGAAAACCTGATTTAAAAAGATGTATTGCAGGTGTTGGGGTCGAAGGGGCACATGTCCATGACACTAGCAGCAGTAAAGAGAGCAGAAACACAATGTTCTTTAAAACTCGAGGTGGACACCATTAATTATCAATAATCCAAACTCACCACCAGCCCAAGCTCATTTTGTCATAAGACAGCTGGCACGGGCGATGCCAAGCAATAACAATCAATTTCTGTTGCAGAGAATTTTAAACTTCAATATCAACGTCCTTTTCACTTCTACATTGTTGTTCATTTAGATTTCAAAAAAATGTCCCTTTATTATGAGATGAACTTAACAGCAGCTCAGGCTCATTTTAAAACATCAGTCTGCCGGTCACAAACTTATCAATGATGTCCCTGAAAAGGGCCTGTGACCCCAGGAACCATGAAAAAAAAAATTCATGTACAGTTTTGTATGGAATCTGTGTCCATGCTATCCAATCAAGAATATTCACCCGTCCTTGTTGGGAATTTGCTCCTGTTCATTTACTACCACTCCATCTTTTTGATTTTTGGCCCTACCTGAGCAGCCAGTAAGGCATTCTTCAGCTCTTCTCGGGTGACCTCTGGGGCCTCTGCTGGACCTGTCAGTCCAAGACTGGTGATGGTCTGTGACTGCTTGCTGTCATGATCAGAAGTTTCCTTGAGATGAGCACTGAGGTAGGCTTTAGAGGCAAGGAGGTAGCCATTCAGCATGTGCAAAGTAATATCCATTAGAGGAGGGCATCTACATAACAAACAGATAAGTCACTTAACATCATATAAAATTCAAAAGTAGATCAAGTATCTACTCACGTTAGGTTTGCAGATACCTGCACACTGTGCAAAGGAGAAGCTGCCAACTGACCATAAAGAACACACGAATGTCTAAACACACACCTGATGTCAGAAAGACCGGAGACTTGCTTACCTGTAGACTCTCCGATCACAGCGCAGGACAATTAAAGGGTCAATCATCAGGTCATTTTGTGTGTACTTCTGCTGCCGCTGCAACTTTATTGAGGGCAGCAATGCGTTGACAGTCATCACCCACAGCCTAGAAGCACAGAAACGCAAGTCAAATGAGTAACATTAAACTGCACAGCTGCTACTATGAGCTTAACATTACGTCTTACAAATGCTGCACGGTTGTTCGTGTTCTTTAAATACGGTCTGTACCTTCACACATTACATTTACCCAATGACAAAAATGGCTGTCAAACAGAGGGAGCTGAACAAATATGTTAGCAATATGAAAATATCCATGAACTCAGTACTGTCTGCATACTTAAGTGGAGAGGAATCAGAAGGACTGGCTTCTAAAAGTGTGATACGTTTGATTCAGAATGATATCTTCTCCTTCCCTAAGTTCTAAACTACTATATTTTTCTCTAAATATGGAGTAGTTCATGGATGTTGAAGTAGACAGAAGAACATACAAAAAGGAGCCGCCACCTGACCTCTCCTCAGCACAAGCCACGCTATTCTATATACGCCTAACAGTAAAATGGAAAAAGTTCTCCCTCTGGATTACATTTTTTGTAGTGTTCTTTGCCTATCAAAGTATGTTAAAACTGCATCTAAATTACTAAAAAGAAAAAGTATATATATATCAATAGGGAATTAGAATCTCAATAAGATATTTCACTTTGATTTACACTCATTTCTATTTCAGAAGAAATATTAATCTTGAAAACTGGGACAGCATCTTAAGAATACATAAAATATTTTAAAGTCTCTTCCTTTCAAAGATCCCAGGGTATCGTGGGGAAAGGACATAACATCTTAACAGAAAAGGAGTGGCACACAATACACACTAGCTCCATGTGTGTAAAGCATTCAATCATTCAACTCAAAATCTTTTATCAATAACATTTATCTCATTTAAAATTGTCCAAAATGTATCCAGGGAAAGATTCAACCTGTGAAGTTTGCAATTGAGCTCCAGCCTCACTGGGCCACATGTTTTGGCCATGCACCAAATTAACATCATTTTGGACCAAAATCTTTGCATGTCTATCAGACAGCCTTAGCGTGACATTCCTTCTTAATCCATTAATGGCGGTGTTCGATGTACTTCCACATGGCTTAAAGTGGAGAAGGAAAATTGATTGCAGTTGCCTGTATCACACTACTGGCATGCAGACTTATCCTGCTTAACTGGAAAAACCCCAAACCAGTTTTTATAAATCAGTAGGTAAAACATGTTCTATACCATCTGAAATTGGAAAAGATCAAATTCTGGCTTTGAGAATCTGTGCAAACTTCAAGTTTTTTTTTTTTTTTTTTTTAAGTATGGCAATATCTAATTAATACAATTTTACAAATAAGCATTTATATCTGAGAGAAGGACACTGTCCCTTCTTTGTTGGTTTTAAAGATTTGCTCCTGCTGTTGGCTCTCCCCTCTTTATCTAGGATGGGGGTTGAATTCTGTGTTGTTAAGTTAGACTTGATCATATGGAATGTTATTTTCTTCAATAAAAACTAACAAAAATATATATATTTCTAGAGCAATTTGTGATTTTATTAAGATATTATTTCTTAAAAAGGTTTAGGATATTCCCAGAAAATAAAAGCAAAGATCTCTGAAGGACAGCTGGTTTCAATTAAAAAGAGAACAAAAAAACACGTCTGATTTAAATATTTAACAATGTTGTCCACTGCCAGTTGATGTATAATTCATGACTTCAAGGATGAGTTGTGTGTGATCTCAGATTATTATGACAGTGAGACTGTGTGATCTAACTGAAAACAGCACGCTATCATCAATAAAGAAATAGTCAATTTACATATAAATTAGGCAATGAAGAGAAAATGTGACAGTAGAAACCTCCATGGATTTGATATTTATGATTTATTTTAGTAGTAGATTATCGAAGCAGAAGGTGTTGTGACCAAGAAGACATGAAGGTAAACATGTTAGCTGTCCAGCCAGTAAAAGATTTTCACTACAGACATTGAGAAATAATCGAAGAGTTAGAGAGAATGTGTCCTCATTAACTTGGATCAACGTGGACCCCCTATAATTTCTGGAGTCAGAAGTACCTTCAGTGTCAATAAGGGAATGCCTTATGTCCTAGAATTCCTGCTCTTTAATCTTTTGTAAATTAATCTTTAATATCCAAATGTACTTCCTGAAGAAGTGTTTAGTTCTGCTTGTGTGTCCCATAGCACGTGGTGCATCAGGCAAAAAGAAATCAACTCCATGGAATTCTGTACTGATGCTATGAGAGATATAGTGTGTGAAACAGCAAAATAAACCTTTCCATCCATTTGAATTTTCCCCATCTCATTCCTCATCTTCTTTGTGCATTCTCAATGTAATATTTCTATATATATCTATATATATAATTCACAAAGTCGACGCCAGAAGGGGAAGACACCCATGAAAGCACGCACACGAAAACAAGACACCCATGAAAGCACGCAGAAAGAGGCGTGGATTCACTAAGCCGCCGACAAGTAGGAAAGAGCCTCGCCCACCAACTCTACGACCATTGGATACGACGACAACTCGCAGAGCCACGCCCACTAACTGGGACGCGACGCCTCGAAAAAAACGGCGTCATTTATGTTCACCTGTTGTACGCTACACATCGACCTCTGAGCCACCTTGAGTTGGGGGCAGCAAGTCTTTGATAGGCTGCAACAAAATGATGAAAGTACGGGCGCATTTTTTTACACAAGCTGTGTGTGTGTGGGTGGGTGTTAGTTAATTTGTTACTCGAAGGATTTCAAGATTTAATATGCACAGGCGGTAACACTGCAAATGCAGCCCAAACGAACCAAAAATCTTCCACAGTCTCCTTACTGTAAAGCAGCAACACTACCACTGCGCTATAAGACAGAGAATGCAGTTAAAGAATGCACCAGGCTCGATTTTACTTTCTCTTCTGTTTGGACAACTGTGTCGTTCAGAAAGTGTTAACCTATCAATACATAATTATGCGACATATGATACGCCGTGAGTTGGCAAGAGCCACGAGTGTTCAGCGGCGTTTCCCAAACTCGGTCCCGCTGAACCCCTGTGGCTGCAGTGTTTTGTTCCAACCAGATTCCCAATCATTAATGCCGGTGAAACTCATCCGGGATAAGTCGGTTTTTCAAACGCAATCCTGTAGCAGATTAGCTGGATGTAATAATCTGAGATGAATGCACACCTCCGCACTGAGTGAAAACACAATGTATATTGCTGCAACAAAATGATGAAAGAACGGGCGCATTTTTTTCACACAAGCTAAGTGAGTGGGTGTTAGTTAGTTAATTAGTTACTCAAAGGAATTCAAGATTTAATATGCACAAGCGGTAACACTGCAAAAACAGCCCAAACCAGGAAAGACAGCTGGCAAAAAGTCACCAACAAACTAAACGCGTGTGCATTGTACTTACTGAAAGCAGCGTTACGGATTTTGCAAATGTTCATTTTTTTCCCCTCTGCTTAAAAAACATTGAAAAAGCGGCATATACTACACCGCGGGTTGGTTTGCAGCGTGTAAAACAGTTTGTTTGTCGCGGATAATTTGCTATCCACAGAGGGAGGAACCAGGAACCGAACCCACAATCTTCCACTGTCTCCTTACTGCAAAGCAGCCGTACTACTACAGCGCCACAAGGCAGTTAAACAAGTTATATTTATATTTTTTACACATCACACACTAGAAGCTGCTAACGAACCCTTCTCTTCGTTGTCAGTCTGTAGCTGTGAAAAAATAAAAGCAATACGAGTTTTAACAGACGTCATTCAAGTGTTATCATAAGTTTCTGTAACGTTAATGAAAATGGCCAGGAGGTGTCACTAGAGAAGTGAGTGTTAAATCCTTCGAAGCTTCGATACAATTTCCGACACAATTTCTTCAAATGTGTTGATGGTTTGCGAGCCTTCACCCCGCCCATCACTACTCACACGTTACTGAACGAGAAATCAGCAGACTAGCATGACGGATGGGGCGTAATGGGCGTCCTTCCCCTCTCCTCCGGATTTTTCAAATGTTAATTTTTTCCCTGTGCTTAAAAATCATTAAAAACCCAGCCTAATTATGCGGCGTATGGTACGCCGCGGGTTGGCTATATATATATATATATATATAAAATCCAACATCTGTCTGTCTGTTTGTCTTTCTGCTTTTCACAAGAGAACTACTTCACAGATTTAGATCAAGTTTTTTTTCTATAATTTGCTTGAACATTCCGGTTAATTATGCGCTAAGAATCATAGTTTGCTTGCAGGAGCGATATATTCACCATAATCTGAGACAGAGGCTGTGGGCCGAGGGGAGCGGGAAGCCAGTCAGGTTGTGCTGTGTACCTTGCCTCTGCTTAGCTAGCGATACCTGTTTGTTTAATGATTAAAGTTTGTCCTGATTCACTACTACGCGGGCAGAGTTGTGGGGGACGGCTATTATTCCTAATACTTTTAACAAAAACAACACACACACACTCACTCAATATTCATTTGTGAAATACCATTTCACTTTGGGTTTGATAGCCTTTGCAATGGTGATTGTGTACACCAAGTTACCAGCAGTCATTTAAAATGAGTAGTACTCATTTAAAAAATATCCAAGAATAAAAACACAATATGAAAATGAATTATTATCAGGAGCTGCCCTCCCTCATGTGCAAATGTGACTCTAGGAGGAGACCAAACCCTGCTGGTGCAGCTCTACTTTAAAATCATTCATTCTTGTTGAATATGTGAAACTCCACAACACACATGCAAACAAAGTAAGGAACCAGCCAATTCTAACAGTTTATGCAGAAGTTGCTAAGCCTACCATCAGAGCTAAACTCTAACATAAAGGCTACCAAAATTAAGTATTTTTGCCCAAGACCAAAGCATGTTACCTTCGGGGCATCACAGTGTTAAGAACCATCCAGAGATTACTGACTGTTTGAAGAACCCTTCGTGGAATGCCAGGATTAAGCAGCTGATTCATATTTGAGGTAAGCACCTCTGCGTACAAAATTAAGTCACTGGCTGACAAAAGGGAGAGGTGCTCCAAAATCTGCATCAGGCGAGTAGGACTGCTTGGGACCATCTGGAATGCTGGAAAGAACAAAGTCTCCATGAGAGGAAGCCAGTGACTGTATTAGTGTACATTATTTCTGTTACTTAAGATAAAAAAAGTAACTAGTTAGTATTTTGTAAATACTGGGTGTTTGCATGTTTACAGTTCTGTATATCAAATAAGAACGCTAGGCATGCAGGCTTTGTTGCCATAAACACAGCTGCTCTACATCTTTGAGCTGCCAGTGTGAAATCACATACTCACACATATCTGCTCTAAGGTGAAGAATGCTGGCCACTGCATTTCAATGCAGGCTCTAAAGAATAAATAAATCAAGGCTAAAGGTACATTCACATTGCTGACTAACACATGAGAAACTCTGTTACAGAATTTAAGCTGGATCAGCAATTTCAAATTTACATTACTACAAAACAAGTCAAAGGAGACTATGCTTAAGCTTTATAATGCACTAGTGAGGCTGCACGTGGAGTACTGCATGCCGTTTTGGACTCAGGCCTACAAAAGGACAAAGGAGTGCTAGAAAAAGTCCAGAGCAGAGCAACTACAGCAACTAGGCTAATTTCCAGGGCTACAGGGGAGGAGTTATGAGGACAGATTAAAACAGCTGTGCCTTTTCAGTTTAAGCAAAAGAGAACTAAGAGGTGACCTGATTGAAGTGTTTAAAATTATGAAGGGTATTAGTACAGTGGCTCGAGACTGTTATTTTAAAATGAGTTCATTAAGAACACGTGGACACAGTTGGAATCTTGAATTCTGCACAAACATTAGGACGTTTTTCTTTACACAGAGAACCATAGACACATGAAATAAGTTACCAAGTAGTGTGGTAGACAGAAGGATTTTAGGGACTTTCAAAACCTGAGATGATGTTGTTTTGGATGAATTAGATGGATATGGCTGGAAAGCTTTGTCAAAATGAATGGCATGTTCTCCTCAAAATGTTTCTATTGTGCTAAAACAGAGTAATCTTACATTCAGAGCAGAGTGTGTTTAGCCTCCTTTGTGTGGATGTATGTAAATAAGGCATAGCCCAACGGTTTCTATTATCGCATTATAGCTCTAAACTTGTACAAGCACTCATCCTGTACTTTGCAAACAGCGCTGTACAAAAATGAACTGAAATTGAAATCGTCAACAATATTTCCTTGGGTGCTCAATTCTCTAAAAAAAACTAAAGAAGAAATAAAGTTAATATGGTTTTGCTCTGTTTAAGAAAGTGAGAAACACACACATAAATGCTGTGATAAACCAGCTGGAATCCCGGTCAGTTTGGTTCATGCTCCCTTACCTGGCCTGGAAGCCAAAATAAGGGATGGTCAGGAAGAAAGCCGCAATCTTCTTCCTCTGTGCCAAGAAGTCGGAGGGATACTCTGGTAAGCTGGTACAACATGTTGGCTAAAGACCTGAACAGGCTGGTTGGTAGTTCCTTTCCTGGGGACCAGAAATAGGGGGCAGTGGGAAACTTCCTGCTATGGGCAGATCATTTCTCCATACTTTGTGTGGCAGCATCCCATCTGGTGGGCACTGGTATGGATGCCCACAGACCAGAATGAGAGTTGTGGTCCCATATAGATGTCCAGTCAGATTCTGTGGCAGCCACCAAGGAGAGATGCCAGGAATAAATTGCTGAGTGACCAGAGAGGTATCGCCCAACCCAGAAGTGTTTCCAGGAGGCAATAGATTGAGCACCAATAGTACTCCCAGGTTGTGAATTAAAAGAGAGAGCCCTCCACTTGGCCCAGGGAGTCAGAGTCGGCCAACAGTAGAGGAGTAAAGAGCAGAAGCAAAGCAAAGATAAGGATTTGTTTGAGCTAAGAAATTGGAGAAGGAATCTTTGGAAAGGTACTTTGTTAAATAAAACATTGACTGTGAACCTGGGACTTATCTGTGCAATTGTGTCTGGAGTTTAGGGCTCAGTCTTACCCCCTAGAGGACACAATGCTTACATCCTCTATAATTCTTTACTTATCAGTCAGCTGTATTATGTTTATTAAACAACCATATTTGGTTGCTGTCTGAATGATCATTCTACTAATCTACGGGCCTCTAAAGACTAAAGAGTAGGGAAATGGCTTATGTAATACTTTTGCAATAAACACAAAACTTCGTAACCACCACCCATTCCACAGATTTAAAGATATTAGTCAAATAAGTTGCCTTCTGTATATTTTATTAAAACAACAGCCAAAACAAAGGTTACTAAAAATGTCAGAAGAAAATTACTACCTTCATGAAGCTGCTTCTGGGAATACTGTTTGGCATTATTGGGAAGAAGAATCCTTCTCAAAAGAGGAACTGTTCCAGTGACCTCCTCCTCACAAATCCAGTCCTCCACCATACAGAGGTGAGGGTAGTTTGTGGCCAGAAGACGGAGTAAGGCAGAGTGAAGACCTACAAGATGAGGTATGATAGAATGCATATGAAAGGATGACAATAAAGTAATGTTAAGTCCATGTTTTCACACAAATCCCAATAAAATCTAATTTTATTAAGATTTAAAGTGCTGCTAAGAAGTTTCCACTTGTATTTTAAAACTAGCATCAGTATACTAAGATGATGTCCAAATGTAAAAAAAAGTTGCACAAGTAAAATGCGTGCAATAACAATCTGACTTGACCAAATGACTCACATGAATTGACATTTAATCAAGGGATTGCTAGAAAATATGCCCCACATAGACTGATGCTTGTAAATGTGTTAACTCTGCTCGAAAACCTTAAACTATTTCTTGTTTTTTTTTCATTGTGACTAACATTTATTTAAGTGATATACTACATGTGGCCTGCTTTTATGAGTTTGCACTTCAAACACCATATAAACATATTATTAGCCTTCTCGTTCTTAGATGATAATAACAAGACACCCTCCAAATACCTTTAAAATTAAAAATAATGCAGACTAATTCTATATCGTCTTCATTTTACTATAGAAATACATCAGATGTGTGCAGTCCGTGCTTACTTATGTTAAATCAAGCAATTGGACAGTAGCAGCACTGTATTCCGAGGAATTGCACAATCATAAAAATCATAGGTGCATTATAGCATTATACTCATATACCTCTATTTACATATTAAATAAGATATAAACGTGTTGAAATGGGAAGGAAAAAAGCTGCAAAATTAATTGATTTGTACACAGTAATTAAGATGAGACAGTAATGAGAGAGAAGCATGATTAAATTAGGGGAGGGGGAGGAGGAAACACTAAAAAATTAATTAATTAAATATAGCTTCCCTCTTTTTCTCCCCACATTCAACAATGGAATGCAGTATTTAAATGACAAGCATTTTTTACAGGGCTTTTATAACCATTGTCACTCACCTCCCAACTCCTGTTGCAGTCCTCGAGCCTGGCGAATCAAATACTTAATAGGGATTTGATCCATAAGAGCTGCAGAGTAAGACTTTGGCTTCTTCTGCATCAGTGCTGAAAAGCAAGATCAGTTCTCAAAGCCCAAACCTTATTTAGCTCTTTGTAATTAACTTCAAACATTTTGTAGAATGTCAACAAAAAATGAGGTATAGACATTTCACTAGTCAGCAACATACCGAGGGATTTTGTATTAATGAGTAACGCTTCCTCATAGGACAAAATGTAGTACAGGACCAGAAGCTGGGACGTGATGCTGAAACGTGTGCGACTGCGATTACCATCTCCCTAACAGAAAATCAAAACCTTGTTTAATTTGAAAATTGATACTGAAGAAAATAGATTGTGCATATGCCAACTACTTCAACATAACAACTGAAAAAAAAAACACAAAAGGATTTAGAACTACCAAGTACTGTTGTATTAAAATAAATAGCTCAATACAAATAAAATGGTGAAAATAAGACTGTGGATGACAAACCCCTGTGAGTCCCTGAAAAACATTAAGGATCTCCTGCTCAGTGATGGGCTGATTGGTAGCCTCAGGACTTGCTTTGGATGCAGGAGTGAGGATGGAGTTGATGTAGACATCGATGAGTGGTAGCAACTGGGCATGCAGTGGGGTAGCCGTCTCACACAGCTGCTTGTAAATCCAGTCCTATATATATCAAGTGAAGAATAACATCAGGATAAACAGAGATACGAGTTTAAAAGAAGGAAAAACAATTATAAATAAGAATATAACCCTAAACATGTGGATCTCAGAAATTAAAATTAATTCATAATTTACTGTTTATTCATTAACAATATCACAAACCTATTGAATGCATAGTAGACACTGCAATATGTATTTTCTAGTTAAAAAGGCACCTGCACAATACACTTAAAATAAGCAAAAAAGCACATTATCACATAATATACAACACATTTCATAATTAAGCTGATAATTCTCAGACTCCCCTACTTCACTTACTCTTATAAATAGTTTGAATTCAACCTTCTCCCTTTAGCACAGAAATATTACTCTCTTTGCGGTGAGCTGGCGCCCTGCCCAGTGTTTGTTTCCTGCCTTGCGCCCTGTGTTGGCTGTGATTGGCTCCAGCAGACCCCTGTGACCCTGTAGTTAGGATATAGTGGGTTGGATAATGGATGGATATTACTATCTTACCTTGATAGAAACCTTGTGCTTGGTGAAAGCCCGACTCCGTAGAAGTTGATAAATGCAGTGTATTGGCAAAAATCCAGTAATGTTGGCACTGAGATTACTGGTAACTGGTACCCTGACAGCATGAGCTGTTACCACCTTAAAGCAGAAGCAGACAGAGAAGTAGTCATGGGGCAAATCTGCTTGAAAATTGTGCTAATTAAATTGTGAATTTGACAAATAAATAGACATACCTGCTCTGTAAAAATTTCTTGCGTGAAGATAGTCTTCATTTTGCTCAGTGACCCTGGTTTGATAGCAATCTAAATGGAATTACGATGTACTTAAGTAACATTTTATTAATTCCATAGTACCTAGCGCTGAAGACTTGCATTTCCGCCACTGTTTTTCCAAATTTTACTTCTTAATCTGCCCCAAATCCTACATACAACACACAACTGCACATTTATGTTACTTCTTGAATGCTGCTGCTTGTAGACAAAGCTTTGTTCCTCCATATTCAAACATCATCTCAAGCTCATGATTATTAAAATGAGTGAAAATGTCCCTTTTTATTAAACTCTATCACATTAACGTGCATAGCATGTACTGTACAAACTAAAAAAAAAATCACCATAAAAATATTCATATAAACTACTGATTTTAAAAAATCCTATGTATTTAATTCTTAAAATGATGTTTCTAACATTTTTAAATAGTAGAACACTGTTTTGATAAATACCTTCATTCCCAACGTTGAGCAGACCAACTCTATAATAGCACTAAGCTGGTTGCTATGAAAGTACATGGCAACCAGTAAAAGCATTTCTCCAAAAGATGCAGTCACCCCTGCAGCACTGTAAGATCCAAAATAAAATCTGTTTAGTACAAAGAACAGGACACAAAAATAACTTTCTCAGGACCCATTCACATATACACCCATACTCGCACTCAATCTGGAGTCACCAGTTCAACCAATATTTGTGTCTTTAAAAGTTGAGAAGAAACCAGGACTGCCTGGAAGAAAGATTTTGTACAATTGGGGAGAACATGCAAACTGCACACACATTTACTGACCAAATGGGAGATTAAAATCAAAGACACCGGTTCTGTGAGGCAGCAGTGCTTACCGCTACATCAATGTATTGCATTCTTTTATTAATGTTTCACATTATTTTTTTGTTGATTTTAACAAAAGTATTGTATCAGCAACTTGGATATGAAAATTAAAAAGACATGAAAATGTACGTGGTGGTATACTTTGCCAAAGACAGTGAAGGGCTCTTATTCAAATTATGACCCAATTTAATATGAAAACAAAAGTAAATCTGTCTTGTCATCTATAGTCAGTAAAGAGAAATTAGGAGTGTCCTCCAAAACAAACATTATTTTGAGCAATAAAACATATCAAATACCAGTCTAACTTGAATATATACAGCACATTTCAAAGTGGACAGATTACATTTTGCAGGTTTGCTACTGGTTCTAAAACCCAATTACAAGCTTGAACAATTCCAGCACCAAGAGGGCCGTTGGATAAAGAAAGGAAAAAAAAACCTTTATAACCTCAAGACAAAATCCTTATGTCTTAACCCAGCATGATCATCTCCCAAGTTTCACAATTCCCTGCCCATGCCTTCCAAATTTCATCTTACATGAGTCCCACTTTCTGGACAGGTGCAAGTTTCAATAAGCACCTGATGCTAGCTATTTAAAAAAAAAAAAAACTTTTCTCATTTATGAACTATACTCCTACCAAAATAACAGTAAAAACTGCAAAATATTAGCTACACTGCACTGCACAGATACCTCAGGATGCTTCTGCTACATGCATGGTTTTGTGTAGCTTTACTCAGTGGCAGTGAATGGTGGCATGGTTGAAGAGTGCTGAACCATAGCTGCTTAACAATTCCTGGTTTGGATTCACAGTTGGAATGTTTTCAGTGGTATTCTAGTTTCTTTGTTAGGCTAGCTAATGCCTGTAAATTGGCTCATTGGGAGGTCAAATGCAAATGTTCCAAATGGAAGACTGGAGTCCTATACATTATTGGTCACTACATGACACATGCTGCTATCAACATAGGCTCCATAGCCTTGCAATCCTTCTTAATTATTCAAAGTTTAATTTAAAAAAATTTGGAAAATATTTCTATAAGTGAGGCAGGTTTAATTTTCAAACAGGATGTGGATATAAACATCTAGTGGAGTAAATCTAAGGGAGTCGTCCACATCTAGTTCAATTATATCACCATTCTTTTTCTCTAAGGCATTTGGCATCTAAAGAGCAAGGGAAAATACAGCCTCCTCTATAAAATTAGTTAATTATTTTAAGTTACAAAGACCTGCTGTCAATTCTGCAAAAGTGTCCAGAAGTTTACCCCAAGTACTGTAAGGTCAACCAACAACTGTATAAACAAGTATACACAAATTGCACTATAGGCAATGAGGCACAGCATGCAGATTTGACAAGAAGTTATCACAGAAGTATCCCTGTTACCTGAAAAGTAACAAAACCGGAAGTGTCATTTTTAATACTCATCCTCTCTTATATTTCATACCAGCTATTGCACAGGGCAGCACATCTAATCACTGCAGATCTAAAAAAAATTATAAAATAAAAAACAAAACAGCAAGTCTAATATTGTAGTGCAATAAATGTGTATAAATAACATTGAAAGGCACCTCTCAAAGTACTCTTCCTCTTTTATCATCCAACTTAGCCACATAACAGTCAGCTGCTCTTGTTCTGGCGTGCTGGAAAACCAAAAAGTATATTTCAATATAAACAAAACAAATATATAGTTAATGAAGAGATAAATATGGTCCAGGGTGGACATTGATTCATTAATATTAACTACACAGGTGCTAAAGTCTGTCAAAAGCATCTCCTCAGTCCTATGGTGAAATGAGCAAGAGGAGTTTGGTTGACCCACTAAACTCATTTGATAGCTGCTGTTTGAGTTTTTTGGAAAACAAATCACAAATGGATAAAAATGAATAATAATTTAATGGATTACAGCTACCTGTCACAAAACAAAGAATTAATGTCATATGGAGTTTCTTAAAGAACTATCAAAATTCAGCAAGAGTCTTCAGTCTAAAGACAACTCAAGAAGAAAGTCAGGAGATTATATAAATAAGTTGACTCTGCAGTCCAAATGTAGCTATATTAGATAATATTCACTTTAGATTAAAAAAAACAAAAGAATCAATATGGATGAAAACAGTTTTGGGGAGCCGCACCCTCTTCAAGACGTTTACAAACTTATTTTTTTTTTAGTGCTTATTTACTTAAATTAACCCCATTACCTGACAAGTGTCGAGAAGGCCAATAGCATGCAAAAGGAGAGAGAGACAAAACGCACACCAGCCGGAGTAGCTGGTGGCCGGCTAGTCATGAGCTGCAGTAGCTGTTCAGCCTCCTCATCTGTGGGCCTAAAGTGAAGAAGAGTGGTAAAGCTTAGTCTCATCATTTCATTGGACAATGAGAAAATTAAATGCATGCACTCAAACTCTTGGCAGTACTGCACTGTTTATATATACAATGCAGACAAAAACTAAACTTACTTACAAAAATTTGTAACACTTGTCAAAATGTTCACTGAAAATTGTTTTAATATAAACTATATAGACCAAGACACGTAATAGATGTAAACAAGATCATGCGGAGTTAAAAAAAAAATTGCTGGAGTCCAAATTAGAAAGAGAAACAGAAAATGGATATGTAAATTTGACAATAAATGTCATTATCTAAAAGGTAATGTGAAATCTATTGTGGTAACTTCACTAAGTTACACATATAATTTAAACCCTTTTGGTATATATAAAACATTCTGAAAACATAAGATGTGAAACTCTGCTTCTGTAAATCACATTCCACTTTATTTGTGATAAAGTAGTTAATTGTTCGTTAAAATAAGTAATATGGATTTCCTGAAAGTTAGGCTGACCAGATTTACACAGTCCCAAAATGGGACACACAGTTTTAATCAAACTACAATGTATGCATTAACAAACAATTTAGATGTCTATTAAAAAGAAAAATGGGGCATTGGAGTCCCCCTTGGAGTATTGTGTGTGATTACTGAAATAACCATCCCGTTATAAAAACAGGACAGAATGAATAAAAACAGGATGTCTGGTCACACTACTGAAATCCGAGTG
Source organism: Erpetoichthys calabaricus (assembly GCF_900747795.2). Lineage (NCBI taxonomy): Eukaryota > Metazoa > Chordata > Cladistia > Polypteriformes > Polypteridae > Erpetoichthys > Erpetoichthys calabaricus. The sequence goes on from NC_041401.2 coordinate 72,574,225, forward strand.
CACACTCCTGTTCTACTGCCACAAGAGGACTTTGCATCTTCATCGCACCTGAGCCCGGCTATCCCCATTAGTGCACAGTACAGACGCAAGAGGGCACTGGCCTTGACGACACGTTCCTCTCTGAGCCCAGAGTATCCAGATGGCGGCTGCTCTGTGTCCACTTCATTGTCATTTGGGACATGAGTACTTCTAGATCGTGGCAGGATGGCTACCAATTCTAAGAGCAGCTGCCTTCTCATTTGCCACAGAACTGAAGAGCTTTCCTTTTTTCTCTGCAGAATAAAATGTGGGTGTGATTATTTTTAGAATACACAAAAGACACAGTAGTGATACATTTGAGACTAAAAATAAAACGTAAGTGAAATGTTTAATGCAATTTTGATTGAAAACTCAAACTAAAGCTCAATGTGAGTCATAACTTTAGTCATTCTACAATGTAGTTTACTTTGATATGATGTATGATGGAATCAAATTCAGCATTTAAATTTACCAAAACAGTGTTTAATAAAAATAAATATATCAGATATAACAATAACCTTTAACATAGGTATAGAATCTCTTACCTGCTGGCCATTTCGGATGAACATGCCAAACCAGGTGCGTACTTTTGCATTTGTGCCCAGTAACAAGCCACTAATGAAAGACACCAGGTTGCTCACTGCATCATCTGCAGCATCTGTTTTGGTATGGTCGAGTGTCAAAGCAACACCAAGACCTGGGAGATGGCATTGCTCCACCTACACAAACAGAATTTAGCAAAACCTCAGTAAGAAAGGATTGGTGCTATAACTTGAAACCCTCTTTGATGAGAGAGAACTGGTTTACTGCAGATTTTATATATTTCCATGATATATTAAATGCTAAGGGTTGTTTGTCTGTCATGCAAAACAACTCACACTTCTGGCCCTTGAAATTTGATCTTGGTCTCAGTTGACAGCTTGTGCCATGATACACACACGGCTCAGGAATTGGATGTGTGGGTCACAGTGGGCCCAATTTTGGGTTTCAACTTCTTTTCACAGTAAGTGCTGACATGACGGAGCATATTGGCTGACAGGAAATACACAGGCACACATACCGCTGCCAGAGAAGCAATGGCACACATCGTGTGACTTAGATGAGGCGTAGTGCAAAAGCATGCAATGTACGACATACCTGACATAAAGACATCAGTTGGGCAATCATGCTGCATGTCCTGCACAAAAACAGCCTTGGCAACAGAATAGCATTTCAGTAATCTCAGCAGAATGACCAGAAGTGATGTGTTTCAGGAGAGGAATATGCACCACCTGATCCAACGTTCCAAGAAATGTGGAGACAGATGCTGCTGGCAACTTGTGTAGGACAGGCCGGCTGATAGAATTCATCACACACTTTAAGTCAGACACTACCAAACGAAAACTAACTCCTGCATGTTGGTAAATCACAAAAAATGTGGCAGCACTCTACACATTGCGGCCTGAGTTGCTGGGTTTCATGACAGCCACATTTTATTGCTTACTGTGAAGCCTCAGAACTTCCACCCACATACGAAGGCTGCTTTTACAACCACACAGCAATGTTTGTTATATGAACTATACTTGGGAAAGCTGGATTGACTACATGCTCACTGGGGAGTGCTGTTTTTTCAGGGGCAAAACAAAACAATGTGTTGCCAAAATGGAACACTACTGTTTGATCTGTATAAATCACCACACATAGTAAAAGACATAACTTCTACATGAAGTGCAAGAATAAACTACGAGACATACTCAGTACAAACAACTCCTTATCTTACCCCTTATCAATGGGGTCTTCTATTGATACTCAATGGTGCCTACGTGATTAGAATTCATAATCAAGTTTAACTTCATATTGATGACTAAATGCCTGCATATAACTTGCACAGGAAGTGAAAAAAGAAACTACAGTAATCCCTCGCTATATCGCGCTTCGCCTTTCGCGGCTTCACTCCATTGCGGATTTTATATGTAAGCATATTTAAATATATATCACGGATTTTTTGCTGCTTTGCGGGTTTCTGCGGACAATGGATCTTTTAATTTCTGGTACATGCTTCCTCAGTTGGTTTGCCCAGTTGATTTCATACAAGGGACGCTATTGGCAGATGGCTGAGAAGCTACCCAGCTTACATTTCTCCTTCTCTTGCGCTGACTTTCTCTGATCCTGACGTAGGGGGATTGAGCAGGGGGGCTGTTCGCACACCTAGACGATACGGACGCTAGTCTAAAAATGCTGAAAGATTATCTTCACGTTGCTATCTTTTGTGCAGCTGCTTCCTGAAACGACATGCTGCACGGTGCTTCGCATACTTAAAAGCTCGAAGGGCACGTATTGATTTTTGCTTGCTTGTTTTTCTCTGTCTCTCTCTTTCTGTGCTCTTGACGGAGGGGGTGTGAGCTGCCGCCTTCAACAGCTTTGTGCCGCGGTGCTTCGCATACTTAAAAGCCAAACAGCCCTATTGATTTGTTTGCTTTTCTCTATCTCTCTGACAGTCACTGCTCCTGACACGCACTCCTTTGAAGAGGAAGATATGTTTGCACTCTTTTAATTGTGAGACAGAACTGTCATCTCTGTCTTGTCATGGAGCACAGTTTAAACTTTTGAAAAAGAGACAAATGTTTGTCTGCAGTGTTTGAATAACGTTCCTGTCTCTCTACAACCTCCTGTGTTTCTGCGCAAATCTGTGACCCAAGCATGACAATATAAAAATAACCATATAAACATATGGTTTCTACTTCGCGGATTTTCTTATTTCGCGGGTGGCTCTGGAACGCAACCCCCGCGATGGAGGAGGGATTACTGTATAGAGTGTCTATAAACTAATAAAAAATAGAAATAAAAAAAAAACTTTCTTCAAACTAATAATACATGCTTCTTTAAAACGTAGAAGGTGTTATCAACATATTACAAACATTTCATTAAATAATCTTAAAAGATACATTACCACCATGGCACGGACATTCAGGGCTTGTGAGGGGTTCATTCGACACAGCTGCCGCAAAGCCTCTGTCCTCCGCCGTCCTCCTGGGCTTTCTTCATCTTGACGCTCCCCATTTTTGATTAAACCTCTACAAACTGAAGACATTTAAATTTAGCAATGCTGAATCAGGTTTTGATTTCTCTGATAAGAGGAAAATCCACTTTATCCTAAAACAAACCAGTCATGAGTATCTTCAGTAATTATAATATTTTAATTTCTGTATATGGCAAAATAAAGGTGGATATCACTACAGAAGGACCTACAATTAGACTACTGGATGACAACTACATTTATGTTCCATCTCATGTTGCATTCACCATAAAATGTGATTTATGTGTTTATTTTGCAATGCACCTTCATTAAAACTGTCAGGAACATTTGACACTAAAAGGCAAAGGAACCACTCTCCATTTCGAACATGCAGCAAGGCCTCTGCAACATCCACAATAGGCAGCAGTGAAGGTAACTCTGAAAGAAACAAAAACTGTTGTGAGCATTTTTGGTTGGGTAAACAGCAGTATGTCAGGACAATAGCTAATTTTTTTTTTCAGGTGTCTGCACAAGTGGAAGTACTAACACAATTTATAATTTTGATAACATTCTCATATCTGGAGTTTACTCCGAAAGTATCAGGCACAAGGTGGGAACCAGTTCTGGACAGAATACCAAACAATTACAGGCCCACTTGCACATAAAACCCACATGCCCAGTGAAGAATAACCAATTGATCTAACATGCACATCTTTTGGAGGCGGGAGGAAAACCAGACTACCCAAAAAAAGAAAAAAAACATGCTGACATAGGGCAGAACTGCAAACTTCACAAAGACAGCAACTGGATGTAGGATTCGATCCCAAGATGCCAGATCAATAAGGCAATAACACAGCCCACTGCTGCCAGACTTAAAGTGGCTCTAAGTATAGCCTTAACAGCTAAATTAAATACAAGTGATTTATTATCATTATAGGATAGCTACCATGACATATAGTAAAATAAACAAAACACTGAGGTAAAGCTTGATGTCAGAATCCTTTTAAGGCAGCTAGTAGTGGCAAGCATGATATTTACTGAATTCATTCAACAAGAGCTACCTGTGCTCAGTGCAGAAAGAGAACTTCTCTTTAAAGTCATGACTAGGTCAGTAGTATACAACTGTGGAGCTATCTTTGGATTCTATTACATTTCAGCCACTGGATGATTGGCTGACATTCATATGAAATGTCTGTCATGCTCCAACAATGAGTTCTAGAAGTATATTGTAAATTTACCAACACAGGGATTTACTGTATACAGCAACATCTAGCAACACAAAGTGGAACTGCAAACTTCCAATTACAAAACAACACAGAGCATCCAAGCAGGAATAAAAAGACCACAGTGTGAGTTACAAAAAAATACATTCATTGTCTCAAATGCTTGAATTTTTAGGCATGCTTTCAGTATTCTCTTTGGGAGGGTTACATTTTAAAATGGAAAAAGAAGACAGGATAAAAGCAATGTTCATCAAAAATCTTCATAATCATAAATTGAAATACAAAGTGTGCTAAATGAAGATTAGCTTCAGTGGACATCTGCATTCTGCACTGGTTTTCTAAATTAAAGCAGAAATGTCCAACTTCATGATACAACAGAGAGCACATACACCACCATATAAGCAAACTGAAGTGAAAGATGTTATTTTTTCAGAATTACAGAAAATGACCAGTGGCGATTTCTAGATTAACTACTGATACATCTTACAGAACATTCTTCAGGCATTAAGCAGATATGGTCAAGTATGGACAAAAGCTCAATTATTAAGATTAATGTCTTAACTTTCTCTTACCTGCCTGCAAAATGCAAAGCACATCTGCTACTTCTTCAAGGTAGACTGGGCTTTCAAAAAGCTCAGAAGACTTCAAGAAAAACTCTCCATTTGAGTCAGACACCTGCCAAAAGGAGTATAAAATCAGCATACTGCTGTCTGGGCAGATGTATGAGGCCTGTCTTTACAGGGTGAAATAAACTGAAAATAATAAAAGCACTTTATTATTCATTTCTTTATTTCTGGATCCTGTTTATTCAAATTCAGCATCACTGGGAGATGAAAACTTTCTCGGGTGTAAAGCAGAAAGCAACTCTGGATAGGATGCACTTGCACAAACGCACATATTTACCCCTATCCAAAGTGATCAATCACACTAATCTGCATATCTTTAGGTTGTGGGAGAAATCTAGATTAACTAGAGGAAAAACTCACACTGACATGGAATAATTTGCTAACTCCACATAATCAGGAACTGAGCCGGGACTGAAATGTGGGCTCCTGAAGCTGTCCGGATGCAGCACTAACCACTAAATTGCCAAGTGCTTCACTTTGATCCTCTCAAAAGACAGCTTACAGGACACTGCTTAAGACTAAAATGTGAATATTGTTATTATTATAATTATATACTTGGCTTTCAATGGTCTGGTATCTGGTCCAGATCTGTTTCATACTATGCACCCAATGCTGCCAGACTATGCACTAGCCCACCATTATGACCTTGAACTGGACTAAGTGCACATGAGGAAAAAATGAATGTGTGTATTACTGAATATCTGGCAAACACTTTATTCCAGGTGACATGCAAGGACTAAGTTAGTTGAGTGCAGGTGGGTTATGACCTGCTCAAGGTCAGTCTAGTGGTGTAAAGACCACTGCCTTAACCACTAACACACATCATCTTCCACAGTTCTGTCAGACACCAGTAAAAGAGTGACAGTTCTATTTGAATGCCACTGCATCACCCTTAAAAATGATTTTCCACACTGTGTCCATAGTCTCCTTAGAGCTTCTCTTAAAGATAAACCAATATATCCACCTGTTCTTCTCATAACACTGAATGCCTTAACATGACATAATTCAGTGTAAATAAAGTCTAGGGTCCAGGTGGATGCTTTCACTGAAATGATTTACAAAGAACAAGACTATAGAGACACCAACCTTATTCATAATGGCCAACAGCTCACTAAGAACCAATCTCAGCCTGCGAAGTGGATCACTATGCTCAAATTCCAAAGTCAAGCCATGCTGAAGCTGAGAGACCAAGATGCCATCTCCATTGGAAACACCAGGTTTGTGTCTAGAAGTGAGGAAATAATATACTTTGAGCATGTCACCATAGAAGAAGAAAGGGAAGTGTCAAATAACTCATCTGCCTGCCATACACAATTATTACTTGCAATGTAAATTGCACAGCCTGACTGACACCACAAAAGCCTTCTCCAAATCAAAGGGGACTCTTCATTACATTACTTCTGAGACCTTAGATGTCAGGTTCAGGTTCAGGTACTGGTACAGCGTGTTGCTGCACCCACCAGATGATGAAACAGCTCAGAATCTTGGTTGGCAACACCCCCAGGCAGACCTAGTCCAGTCCCAACTCCCCACTCCCCAGAAATGACCATCTATTTGCTGTGTTCCACATGGCCGTAGTGCTGTAACTGATGCTCCCTCACAATGCAGGTAATGTGCCTCATTTGGGACTCCATGAGCAACCACTCATTCAACACAAAGTCAAACCAGCAGTACCCAAGGATTCTCTGAAGAGATGCAGTACCAAAGGAGTCAAGTCTTCGTCTCAGGACACTGGATAGCATCCATGTCTCGCAACCATATAGCAGAACGAGAAGCACCAGAACTCTAAAGGCTTGGACCTTCGCCCTTTTGCATAGATATTGGGAGTACCACACCCCATGCTCTCCCAATCCATCTACTGACTTCATAGGAAGAGGCACCAGAGACATGAATGTCACTGCCGAGGTAAGTAAACCTATCAACAAGGACAGACAACTTCTCTGCAGATAGACACACTGCTGATGGCTGTGCCTAAGAGGTCATTAAAGGCTTGGATCTTGGTTTTTATCCAGGACACTCGCAAGCCCAGACACTCAGACTCCTCGCTCAGTCTCTCAACAGCCCTGATCAGAACATCCATTGACTCCAAGAAGATCAGTGAATCTTCACTAACAGATGCCCCACAGCCACTGGACCCCATGAACTTGTCCTACACTCAATCCATGCAAGCACTGAATAGAGTAGGAACAAGAACACACCCCTGATGAACCCCAGAATCAACTGGGAAAAATGCAGAGGTTCTGCCTCCACTCTGCCTAGCACTCTCACAGTACCAGTATACAGGGCATGCTATAATATCCAGCAACCTTAAGGGGATCCTGCAAAGTCTCAGGATGTCCCACAGGGCAACTCGATCAACTGAGTCGAACACTTTATGAAAATCAACAAAGGCTGCAAAAAACTCTGCCAATATTTACATTTGCACTCCATGAGAACACTCATTCAGTCGATGGTAGACCACTCAGGTGTAAAACCAGACTGTTCCGGTTGCTGGTAGGTGAGCAAGTGATCACAGATCCTATTAAGGATGACCATAGCAAGGACCTTACCCATCACCGAGAGCAGTGTAATCCCCCCATAGTTGCCGCAATCCACGGGATTACCCTTCCCTTTCCAGACTGGAATGACAAATCCCATTTGCCAGTCAGCTGGGATGAGGCCCATCTCCCAAACGGAAGCAAAGATTGCTTGCAATGCCAGGAGGACAGCCTTACCACCAGCCTGGAGAAGTTCACCCCAGATACCACAGATCCCCGCAGCTTTCTCTACCCTAAGCTGGTTCACCACCTGTGCAATCTCAGTAAGACTGGGTGGTTCACAGCAAATTAGAGGATCAGCCTGAAGAACCATGGACCCAGAGATATCCAACATTCTAGCATGAGGGTCAGCTTTAAACAGCTGCTCAAAGTAGCCAGCCCAATGGGTCACAACTGCAGTGTAATCCTCAAAGGCCATTCTATCAGCCACCCTGACTGCGACTATCTGAGGAACATATTTGGATGTGCATAAGGCTTTGATTCCTCTGTAAGCAGGAAATGGGTCACTAGACCATAGATGGTGTGTCACTTGCTCACAGATTCCTCTGACAAATAGATATCACAAAGTAAAATATTAAAATGTGTGATGACTCTTTAGAAAATGCATTGTATGAACAATTACATAATCTTACGCATCCACTACCCACTAAAGAACTAATTTCCACTAACATATATCAGTACCTGAGCTGCTGTTCCTTTCGAGCATCTTGTTCCAGGGCATGGAAGTCAACAGACAACAGGGCCACAATGGAATTGACGGCCTCCACTCCTGACAGTAGGCGAAGAATGAGTTTCTTATCTTGTGCCCAGGTCTGACTCTGGTCCGCAGGTGCACACAGAGCCATTCTGACCAGACATGGAAGCAGCAGCCTTAGCTCAGGATCGCTAAGGGCTGCTAGTCGCACCACATTGACTTCCTGCATGGCTTCAAAAGCAAAGGGGCTGACAAACTGAAATCCCTCACAGTCCGACATATCTGCACAGAATCTGAGAGAGAAGCAAAATCAAACAATAAATAAAAGAACATCTTGAGTTGTGTATTTGCTCAACAAGATGTACAACCATGTGAGAGTGAAGCTTGAGTACTGTTTGGCCTACACATTTTATTCCACACACAAAAATCAAGTAACGGCACAAAAAGTAATATTGAACGTTTAATATCAAAATAATGGTAACAGTTTAGCAGGTGTGCTACATTCAGCTACAATGAATTTTCTATTTCTTGTTCTTTACCATCATTAAAAGCAATAGATAATACAGTATGGGACAAAAACAGGTTGCATTAATTCATAAGAATGTTCTGGTTTAAAAGGGTAGATCAATCAAGACCCTAATGTTGAACACCAATGGGCCAACTTGAAACCACTGACTGATTTTGAAACTTTAAGAACAATTTGTTTTTTCAGTTAGTAGTATGGCTTGTTGACATCCCTAAAAACTACAGACTATTAATAATGGAAACCTATACACAGGGCTGTTACTGTGTTTTAAGTAGCTTTCCATATAACAAGGTTGCTACAGAAACATGACTGCTCATACTTTTGGTTTCTTTTAGACTCTTCCCATAGCAGGGATAGTGCTGACCATGTTCAGGATGTCATACATTATCAGCATATTCAAGCTATGCAATGTGTGGCAGAAAGCAAACATTGGAGAGCAAGACATACTTATCCAGTTTAAAAAGCTGTAGCAGTACTTTAATTAAATGCTGCAAAGCTTTCAAGGCTTGTATTCACTTCCTAAAGGGAATGGGTTTACTGCAACATGTTTGTAATTGATTCACAATTTCAACATAAAATTAGGAAGTTCTAATACTACTAGTTGATCACACAAATTAGAACTAAAATCAGCCTGTTCCATTCACTAGCTGAAAGATTGGTGCATCTTGGTTTAATGTTTTAAGTGGGTAAATTTCCACAAGTCCTCAACAGATGTATGTAACACTGTTAGCTAATGTTTATTACAGACTTCACCTAACGGGCCTAACATTCAGTTCACAAAGAAGAGAATCTTTAGAAAATTCTAAGTGACAATGAAAAGACACACTGCTTTGTTGCATGAAGTAGAGTGGGGTACTGAACACACACTGTCACACATTTCACTGCTGCTTAACCCATTCGATCCACCATATACCCACAATCTTTTGACGCGAGGTTACTCATTATTCCAAAGACATTTTCAATTAATTGAACAACATTACTACAGCTTTGAAACTCCTAATCTCTGGAACTTTGATTGTGAGACTTGTCAGGTTGCAACAGAAATCACCACATCTCTCTTGCATTACAGTTTACTTCGTTATTAGTACAATCAACTTTCAAAGTCAAAGTCAAAGTGAACTTTATTGTCATCTCAACCATATACAAGTATACAGATAGACGAAATTGCGAAGCTCAGGGTCCACAGTGTAACAACATGATGTGCAAATAATACATTAAAAATAGAATTAAAATTTAAAAATTTAAAAATTAAAAATTAAAACACAAACAAGATAAGACATTCTGCAAAGCTAGGACAAAGAAGTAGCAGCAATATTGATGTGTAAGATATGTAATATAATAAATAAATAATAAATAATAGATATAGATAATACAGAAATCAGTGTATGATAATAGTTGTTTAAGACATGTAAACAATGACAGGTCAGAATGTTTTACAGCAGAAGGATAACAAGAGTGTCAAAATACTTAAAGGTCAGTATGAGATTTTCAGTTCTTTTCTACATGCACACTCATCTTTACAGGACAGTGACACGCATATATAAAAAGTTCTGTTTTTAGAGGTGGTTGAGGCCGTGTGGAAGGTCCCAGGGGGCAGCCTGGTGTTAAGGAGTCTGACAGCTTGAGGGTAAAAACTCTCCTGCAGCCTGGCAGATCTGGCTTTGATGCTGCAGTATCTTCTCTTGGATGGCAGAAGTGTGAAAGTCCATGTGAGGGGTGTAAAGGGTCCTGCACAATGCTGCAGGGCTTGCAGACACTGCGTTTGTAAAATATGTCCTGTAGTGAAGGGAGAGGCACCCCAATAATGTTCTCTGCTGTCTTCACTATCCTTTGCAGGCGCTTGCAGTCAGATATGTTGCAGTTGCCATACCACCTGTTAAACTTATCAGGTCTTGACTGCAGCTCCCAAGATTTATTCATCTACTGTATTAGGAGCTCTTTGTATCACATGCAATATAATAAAGAATGATATCTGTATATAAACACATTCTCAATTAACAAATCCTGCCTAGGAGTCAAGAGATACTGAAATTTAAAAACAAAACAAAAAAAAGTCCAACTATGAGAATGACTGGACTGGCTTGATCTTCATTTTGTAACCTTTTTCTTAATATTGTCTGTTTTGCGTTTATCCACAGAGTTCCTTTGATTTCAATTCACATGGGTTTTAAGACCAATAAACAGTATTGTTATATGGGCACAAAAGATGGTTGATTACCAATTCTAATTGCAGCTGATGTGTTTACGTAGTAGTTTTCTTAAGTAAACATGAAGAAGTTTCCACATGAACATGCTTTAATATTTATACAAATGAAATAACGATTAAAGCAACTGCAACGCTGCGCCATGTCAAATTACACAACTGAAAATTAGCAGCCCATGTCACATTTACAAACGGAGTATGGATCTTCCAGCACAGTTGTGCTTGCCCCTTTTTCAGACTCACTAGCATGCTGCCTGACCGAGCGAGCCTGTACAAAGAGTCAGCAGCTGTGGCCAGTTCAGAAGTTCTTTCTACCCTTTATTTTTTTGTTCTATGATATTTAAAATATGAGACATCAGGTAGATGAGCTTCTCCTCTGATTGTGAGGTTCAAAACACACATGCTCCTTATTCATCATCACTACATTCTATGTATTGTACTTGCAGAAGAGCATCCACTGGTTGTCACCTCTCATGCACATACAGTCCACCCCCCTGATTAAAAGAGAAAAATTAAACCTGTTCGATATTATCCAAGCAAGATGCAGGATAGTTGGTCTCAGTTAATGGGTATGTCACATTAGGCGATCAACTGTACAGGTGCATGCCACAGACAGTCTCTAACTCTCTAAGACCGGAGTTATACTTCACGCGACGCGATGCATGCTGCAGCGGATGCTCCTGCTACGCAAGCGTTGAAGTGTTTATACTTGCGCGTGTACTTTACGTAAATCTGGAGGAATCGGCCAAGTGGCAGTGCGAGATATTATCACGGTGAGAACATGTTTGGCTTCTCTGTGTTGTGAATTGCCTAGAACACCTATTAAATTCCGATGACACCTTACTGCAATATCTCTGAAAAGGATGTTTATTGATTAAATCCAGGGATGTGTTCATTCCAGCAAGCATTGGGCACGAGTGAGAAATAATCCCTGGACGATGCCTCGGCTCATCGCAAGGTGAATACAAGCACACACATACACTAGCGTCATTTTAGCGGCACCAACTCCCCAAATCTGCATATCTTTGGAAGGAAACCGGAGCACACTGAGGAAACCCAGCAGGAAAACGTGTAAACTCCAGGCAGGGAATATCAGCGATGTGACTCCCTGCAAGACAGCAGCGCTAATGTTCCGCCACTGTGTCACCCCATGTGTGTAATTATAATAAAAATAATTCTTTGCATTTATATAATGCTTTTATCACTACTCAAAGCACTCAGCAATTGAATGTTAAGGGCCTTGCTGAAGGGGCCAACAGAGCAGAGTTCCTTTTGGCATTTACGGGATTCGAACCGGCAACCATCCAATTACCAGGGCATATCCCTAGCCTCAAAGCCACCACTCCGTTCTATTAACATTATTCATTATTTAAATGAAATTACCGATTTATCTGTAAAATGTAATATACATACTTTAATGCTTTTCATCATGAAAGTGATATCAAGTATAAATCTAAGGACTCTAAATGTGCAGAGAGTTGGAATATTATACATTTAATGTGCGCGGCGTGAAGATCTATTGCTGGCGATTCGCTGCTGTCAGGAGCAGAGGAAGCCCTAGAAAAAAAGAAGGCACAGTTTGTGAGAATTTTAAAATGTATCGTGTCATTACGATCGGGAATATGCAACGCTTGAATATAAAAGCACCATGAATACATCTGTATGTCGGCATTTTGCTTCACCACATCGAACCATTTATCAAATATCGAAGCGCGCACACCGATCTTGTAGGATCCGCAAAGCAGCTTTCTGTCACGTGTAGATAGTAAACAGAGACTCTGATGTCACATTCCAACTTTTAGCACACTGTGCCCCCCGACTTTTTGCTGGTACTGCAACTCGCGCACGCGTCACGTTAATTTCTGAGGACCTGCTCAGAGGACGCATCAAATGAACGCTCAGAACGTGTGGCGGCCATGATGCAAGCGCGTACGCATTCTGAGCGTGAAGTATAAATGAGCCCTATGATTAAATAAATGAAGGCTACAACTGAAAATCACGGAGAATGTTGTGTAATGTGACATAGGCTTAAGACAACCCTCCACTCTCTGGCAAGCAGATAAACTGGAGATGTCAGAAATTTTACTGGATAACGACCTGCACGTTCCTTTGATACAAATGACAGGCAGACACTTGGAAATGAGCTCAGAACAAGTAATCTATCAATTAATCTCTGTGGTATACAGAAACAAATGTACAATGATATGATAGTTGTTAATCCTCAATTCTCACTAGTGTCATTGTGCATATCAGTCAGATGTAGTGGGTTTTCAAACTGTGGCAGTCTTTATTAGGAGAACAGCAAGCTTTGTTTTTAAGTATTTGAGCATCACATTAGGCTGAGTATCAGTGTAGGTTAAACTGATTGATACTGAAACTATATATTAGCACTACAGTATTATTGGCCAAACCCTAATTCTAAGTGTTTTGCAGACAAGCAAGCAAATTCAAGGTGATATTTGTTTATTCTTGTGATTTGCATTTCTTTTCACCTGTCCTAACCAGCTCACATAAACTACAAACAGTAGACAGTACCTGTTTTAAAGGAAACGGTTTGAATTGTATATCTACTACCCAACTATTTAGTATATCATACTGCTATTTTTAATTAATTAATTTGTCCTAATGAATGCGTAATCAGAAGGACCATAAAACAAAGAGAAAAGAGGAAGTATCTGAGACAGACTGAGAAAAGTGAAGGTCAACACTACCATCCTCATTGATATTTCCCATGGCAAATGTTCAGTCTTTACAGAATAAACTGGATGACGTTCAGGCACATGTGCGCTTTCAATCCAATTACAGAGATGCACCTGTTATGACAACTTACAGAACCCTGGCTGACTGAAAATTATATTTATAATGAAATGGTTATTAATGGGTTTGGTGCACCAATTTGTATGACAATGGTGTTTTGCCTTTATATAAATAAACCATGATGTAAATCAGTAACAGACAAAGAAAAATTGGGCATTAAGGATAACCAACTGCTGGCCCCCTTGCTGCACTCAACTTGCCAAAAGAACCTTCACCAAATTTTTATTACAGTCATGAGTGGTCACTCAAGAGATGTCTGGGGACAACTCATTTAAGTGTGTAGTGAATAGCAGCAAAATCCTGAGCTGGAAAGTCTACAGGACTTCTTCCTTAAACACCTGCTTCCAATTTCTCCAGTCCATGCATTTTAAACCGCTACATGGGCTTCAGGGAGAAAGCAAAAGATGAACAAAAGATGATGTGGAGAGAAAATGAAAAGCTAAATTAAGGAGCTCAGTAACACAAGGTAACTGAGGCTTAATTAATTTTCATGTTGTAATGAGAGCTGTGACAGAACAGACAGACATACACACAAGAAGTGCCTCTTCTGCAATGGTATCTTTCTGTCATTTTGACTATTGAATCACTAAATGACATAACAGCAAACACAGTGTAGATAAGCATTGTGATCTAAGGATATACAATGTGTTAAAACACTGCAGCTATTTTGTCATGGCGTGTTTATATTTTCAATTAGGCAGTACTGTAATATTAAATTTCTTTAGTTATTATAATATTTCTCTCTATTACATAAAAAAATCTTGGTATGAGATGAGACTTTTTAGCCTGGGACAAGACAAGACTTTTTTAGAGAAATAATTTCATGTCCCACGAGATGAGACTTTGTGCCAAGAGATTTAACTACACCTGGGGCCAGAAATAAAAGACAAAGAGTGGCTGACAAAGTAGAACGTCGTAAAGAGGTTCAGAAAACACTGGCGTGATAAACATGCTGAACAGGTTAGAGATAATAAAAGTACTAAAATTCAAAAGTCTCAATGATAGTAAAGATCGCATTAGCGCATACAAACAGAAGTTATTACTCGGTGAAATAACGCAACAGCGAAAAGAGATTGAATAAATAGACATAGGTGATATGACAGAAGTATGTAGTTATTGTTTGGCTTTAAACTTTAAGTTGGAGACTTGTACATTGTCTAATTCAGGGGTGGGCAGATTCAGGCCTGGAGGGCCGCAGTGGCTGCAGGTTTTTGTTCCAACCCAGTTGCTTAATAAGAAGCACTTATTGCTCAAGTAACACTTCTGCTTCACTTTAGTTGTCTCGCTTGTTAAGATTTTGAACCATCATTGCTTATTTTAGTCTTAAACAGCTGTTTTCTTGGTTTTTAATTGCTCCTTATTAGCAATAAGATGCAAATGACAAAAGAAACCAGCATTTCTCCATCTAGCTTGTTTTCATTTACACCTGTGTGTATTTATCATGAACTATTTGGTTTAATTAAATACTTGGAAGGAAAGTGAAGAGAAAAAATAAAGCACTGAGAATAACTCGACTGTTTTAGACTTCAAATCATTTGATGATATCTTTAGAAAGGAAAAAAAAATCTAGGATATGAGAATGACTTGACATGGCAGAGTTAAAGCACTAGCAAGCCATGAAATTAAATAATTGACAAGGATTGGTTTTTAATTAAGCAACTGGGATGGAACAAAAACCTGCAACCACTGTGGCCCTCCAGGACTGAATCTGCCCACCTGTGGTCTAATTTGTGTTGCCATCAGGGAAAAGTTGTGTTTCTACCCAATGATGAGGCCTATCCGCAAGAATTAAAAGATTTGTTGTTTGGTGGAAGTGAAATCCAAATATGCGAACGGCAGGGACTCTAAGTGGCTGGCACATAGCGCAGGCAGGCGAAGCCCCCTAGTATTACATTATTATTTAGTTAAAATTTGCAGGACGAATGGTGGATGCAGTGCAGCCTTCTCCTGATTTTATTGACATCATTAAGCAGATTTGTTGATTCAGGTGTTCTGAGTACTGAAATCTGCATCTCCAAGGGCTCTTCGTCATCAGCTCTCTTAACAGCAAAGTACTTCTAATGGAGTGTGACACACTGTTTACTTCAAATGCATATTTTCATGAATATAGCTGCCAATTTTTTTTAAACTTGCATCAACTCCTACACAATTGTTGCAACGCTGAACAACAGAGAGCACACTCAGCACCTGTGACAATGTATAATTCATGTTTAACATTCATCCATTGATGCTGTCGAATGCCAATGTACAAACTGATGCTACAGTAAGGTTTTTGATTGTAGATGGTTCATTGTAAACAGAAGCTTGCTGTCTATTGGACCAGGCTAGTGAGAGCACCTCTGATCACTGTACCTACTTTGAGTGCTGCCTTCACAAGGCATTGGATTGGTTTAGAAATGTGACATTCAGTGAACTGTCTTATTTCTCCCACCCAGTTTTTAAGCAAAATTAACACATGATTGTTTCCAGATGTATGGTACTGTGCAAAAGTTTTAGGCAGGTGTGAAAAAATGCTGTAAACAAAGAATGCTTTCAAAAATGGAAGTGTTAATCATTTATTTTCATCAATCAACAAAATGCAGTGAATGAACAAATAGAGAAATCTAAATCAAATCAATATTTGGTGCGACCACCCTTTGCCTACAAAACAGCATCAATTCTTCTCGGTACACTTGCACACAGTTTTTGAAGGAACTCGGCTGGTAGGTTGTTCCAAACATCTTGGAGAACTAACCACAGATCTTCTGTGGATGTAGGCTTCCTCACATCCTTCTGTCTCTTTATGTAATCCCAGACACACTTGATGACGTTGAGATCAGGGCTCTGTGGGGGCCATACCATCACTTCCAGGACTTCTTGTTCTTCTTTACACTGAAGATAGTTCTTAATGACTTTGGCTATATGTTTGGGGTCGTTGTCCTGCTGCAGAATAAATTTGGGGCCAATCATACGCCTCCCTGATGATATTGCATGATGGATAAGTATCTGCCTGTATTTCTCAGCATTGAGAACACCATTAATCCTGACCAAATCTCCAACTCCATTTGCAGAAATGCAGCCCCAAACGTTCAAGGAACCTCCACCATGCTTCACTGTTGCCTGCAGACACTCATTATTGTACCGCTCTCCAGCCCTTCGATGAACAAACTGCCTTCTGCTATAGCCAAATATTTCAAATTTTGACTCCTCAGTCCAGAGCACCTGCTGCCATTTTTCTGCACCCCAGTTCCTATGTTTTCATGCATACTTGAGTCGCTTGGCCTTGTTTCCACATCAGAGGTATGGCTTTTTGGCTGCAACTCTTCCATGAAGACCACTTCTGGCCAGACTTCTCCGGACAGTAGATGGGTGTACCTGGGTCCCACTGGTTTCTGCCAGTTCTGAGCTGATGGCACTGCTGGACATCTTCCAGTTTCGAAGGGTAATAAGCTTGATGTGTCTTTCATCTGCTGCACTGAGTTTCCATGGCCGACCACTGTGTCTATGATCCTCAACGTTGCCCGTTTCTTTGTGCTTCTTCAAAAGAGCGTGAATAGCACATCTTGAAACCCCAGTCTGCTTTGAAATCTTTGTCTGGGAGAGACCTTGCTGATGCAGTATAACTACCTTGTGTCTTGTTGCTGTGCTCAATCTTGCCATGACATGAAACTGTCTTCCACAACCTCACCTTGGTAGCAGAGTTTGGCTGTTCCTCACCCAGTTTTAAGCCTCCTACACAGCTGTTTCTGTTTCACTTAATGACTGTGTTTCAGCCTACGTGTGACATTGATGATCATTAGCACGTGTTTGGTATAATTGGTTGATCATACACCTGACTAGAATCCTACAAAATCCCTGACTTTGTGCAAGTGTACCTATAAGAATTGATGCTGGTTTGAAGGCAAAAGGTAGTAACACCAAATATTGATTTGATTTAGATTTTTCTTTTGTTCGCTCACTTTGTTTATTGTTATCAATTTATAAAATTTACAAAATGTAACCATTTGTATTTCTGAAAGCATTCTTTGTTTACAGCATTTTTTCACACCTGCCTAAAACTTTTGCACAGTACTGTATATATTATACATCTGGCTTCAGCGACACTAGACTAGGCTGGTAGCAAATGAGTCAGCTCACATCATCAGAGTAATACAAAAACTTACATGCAATTTTATTTTGAGACTTTAATTGGTGCTCACTGAATTGTTACTAAATTTTTTACAGTATGTCACACTTCCTACTCATCAAAATAATATCCTGACCAATGCTAAGGGAGCATTAATAGTGTATATAAATCTAGAGCTAACCTCCCACTGGGATTATACTCACGCCTATATGCATGACAGTCTTTAAGATAGAAAAACAAATAATTCAATAAATCAAAATGTGGCATGAAAAGTGTGGAGCTGAGTGCTGGTGAGGCCGTTTCAAGTGCACTCACTGAAATGTCTTAAATGGTTGTGTGTGGATATCAATGAACTGACAGACATTATGAGTAATACTTCTCATTGTACAATGATGGCATAATTTCGAAGTCTGATCTGTCAAGCTATCTTCAAAGAACAAATCATGGCTGATTGAAGATTTACAGGAACAGATAAATAAGAACAGCAAGGAACAGTAGCAGAACAGAGAGAGTTGTACAGAAAAAATGGGATAAAGTGTAATCAGGCTTGAAAAGGACCGAGAATGAAAAGCTAACTGGCAACTTGGATTCATTCTGGATTGGTATAAAATGATGACGGGCATTCACAACAAAACAATAACAGAGTGGAACTTCTAGGGAGGAGTATGGATTATCACCTGCCTCAAAAATTCAGTGAATTATACTGAAGGTTTGAAACAAAGGATTTTACATCTGAGATTATGGAGAAAAAGGCTAAACTAAAGGCTGGAGCACTTTCTAAAGGAGTCAGCACTTTCTTATCCAAGTGGATGTCAATGTTTTTCTCCAACAAGCTAAAACCAAGAAGCTGTTGGTTAAACAGAAAACCTGGACACCACTGCACAGAACAACTACTACTACTGTCTCTGGAATTGCAACAGATGCCCAAACTCTGGAAACTGGCCAGAGTTACACCATTCACCAAAACTGTGCATCTAACTGGCTGCCTTATATTATTGGATCATGAAACTATTTTTAAAACTGATTACGGGAAAGCTAGTGAACAAAACTCTGGCCTACCAGGACCACTGCAAACTTGCAATTAGAGCCAAGAAGTAGGTGGAGGACACCACAGATACACTTCTGCATCCACTGTATGAGCACTTTGAAGGTTCCATACGCTGCTTGCGATTGCTATTTACTAAATTATTATCTGCCATTATATCCAATGAAATTCATAATTAACTATTTTATCATTAAAGCAACCCTTAACAGTATATACATGGCAACCCTCAGTCACTGGGTCACCCCAGTGCTGCTGTCGGCCTCATCTTCTGTCTATTCTCCATACTGATGGATGCCAGAGTTCACACAAGGACAAACATATCTTAAAATCTGAGGATGACTATACCATTGTTGCCTTTAAAAAAAACTGCTAAAAACACATTACTTTAATATATTTTCTCATAGCTTCATTTCAATTTAATCCTGATGCTCTGCATATTCAATTAATTATAACTATTCATGGTGGCTCCAAAATCCGTACTAACCCCTACTCTCTCTCCTGTTCTTTTTCTGGTTTTTGTGGTGGCGACCTGTGCCGCCACCACTACCTAATCAAAGCACCCTACATTGATGGATTAAAGGCCAGAAGTCCACGTGACCGTCATCATCAAGTCCTTCCATGAGAACCCTGAATACAATGAGGACTGATCATTTATGTTAGGTAGAATGCCTAACGGGGGCTAAGCAGTCTCATGGCCTGGAACCCCTGCAGATTTTATTTTTTCTCCAGCTGTGTGGAGTTTTTTTTGTTTTTTCTGTCCCCCCCCCCCCCCCCATGGCCAACAGACTTTACTTTTATTCTATGTTAAATTAGTTTTGTCTTATTTTAATTCTTACTTTGTCTTTTTTCTCTTTCTTCATCATGTATAGCACTTTGAGCTACATTATTTGTATGAAAATGAGCTATAGAAATAAATGTTGTGGGTGTTTTACATGTTAAGGACGACAGTCACAGACCTATTTTTGATGATTTTCTTAGGTGGTGCAATCCTTTCTTTGAACAGCTAATTGTAACACCAAGGATAAAGATATACATTTGATAGTTCCCTCTCTCAACAAAATGAAAGGGCAGAGTGCCACGTTGGTGGATTGCTATAACAATATTTAGGAATAATCACTGACAGGAGTACAATACACCATGCACTTCTATTTTTTTGAGAATCACTTTGAGGGACAGGTGACAGGACACATTAAATGAAGTATTCTGGATAGCCTGCACTGCCTTCAATTTGTATATCACTATAGCTGGTCCACAGAGGATGCCATATCCCTTGTGCTTCATGCCATCCTGACAGTCACATCTTTATAATAAAAACTATTACACTCGAGTCCTGTTTACAGCCTGCAGCTCAGCATTAACACTGTTCTACCAACAAAGCTGATCACTAAACTACTGAACATGGGACTCAGTGCTACCTTCTGCAAATGGATTTTGGACTTCCTAACCAACAGACCATAGCTTGTGCACACGGGCCGTGTCATGTCCTCTAAACTGAACCTTGGCACAGGCCCTCCACAGAGTAGTACGCAGAACTCACTTCTGTACTCCTTGTTAAATCCCCGACTCGCAGCCCAAGCTCCATTATTAAAACCTGCTAGTGACACCACCATCACAAGCCTAATCACCAAACAATGATGAGATGGCTTACAGGGAAGAGGTTTACATGAGGACTCGATGGTGCCAGAACAACAATCTCTCCTTTAATATTTGCAAAAATGGTGCATTGTATCGATTTATGGCATTCAGTGGTTGAAGCGGTGAAAAGTAAAAAAAAACAAAAAAAAAACAAGTGCTGGTACTTCACAATGTGTGCAATGAATAATGAAAGGGAAAAGGGGAGGGTGTTGTGGGGTAATGTATTTTTGGACGTTCATAGGCATGCTGAGAACCGGGGTTAATGTGGAGCGCTCCCCTTGAACATACAAACGCACGCCTGGGTTGCTAATGTTGGGCGAAATGCCGGTATGCATTCATTAACTAAAGGCTCTCATAAGGCAAGAACGGTGAAGAGCCATTATGGAATTCTGTTGCGTACTGGCCCACTTCAAGCACTGGTTAAATGTTGGTTGTACATACAAGTACTAAATGACGATGCTGACACTATAAATCTATCAATAAGGCAACGCATCATCATCTGGACAGCCTGGATGTGTCCATCTATGGTCATCTGTTTCTTTATGTGCACGGCCAAGCATGTACTCACCGGCACTATAACATCCTGGAATGGCACTCGGTCAGCTTAGCACTATTACTGGAACACAACTCTGTTCAGTTAACTGCATTATTATGGGCCTGTGGCAGTGCAAGGTTACTGAGCTGGAGGGTCAGTCTCCTTAGTGGGCTCTCCTTATCGTAATGCATGCTCAGCACACAACACATAATCGATAAAAGCTGTTATGACACCAGGGGTTAGCATCCAATTTTTCGAAGCAGTGCAGTCGGTGGACTTGCTTTCTTGACTATTAAGCCTGAACAAGGGTGCTAATTTAGCCACGGGCCACCATATTAAAGTTTTCACCCTCATCCTTTGCACCGTTTTCTGTGTTATCTGCATGGTTGCTTTCCTTATCAGGCAATCCAAATCTTTCCCCCTTGTCACTTTGCTCTTCTTCATACACTTTGTCACTGCAGCTTTAACCAGTTTGTTGTTTTGAATCAAACAAATGTAACTGGAATCAAAGTTGCAGTAAAGAGAATAAGAGAGCCATTCCTCTCTTGTGTTTTTTGGCTCACCCATTTTCAAGCAGGGTGGCACGTGGCGTGGTTACAACATCAACTTCAAAACAGCATTCTGTAATATATATTATTTATAAGAGACTTTGAATTACAGTGTGCCAGAATGTTAAGAGACTTTCTTGGTCACATTTGTGAGTCCCCCAATAAACGTGAGACCCGAGACCACCTCCATGGCTCCTCCACTGTTAAAGACCTTAGAAATCCTTCACAGCCACTTGCATGGGCAGCAAGAGATGCAGAGTCGGTTTTTACCCTGGTGGCCGGAGTAGCCATATTCATGCTGACACCTGCAAAACTGTGCAATCATATCTGCCCTGCCTGGGCTTTTTGAGGGAATGTTGTATTAAATGTATGTCTTGGATTCGTCGTCTGCTTGTTTTACTGCGAGCCCGCTACAAAATCTAGGATTGAAGCAAGTGACAAGTTTCTATATCAAGCCATCTTGCCTGAAGAAGGGGCCTGAGTTGCCTCGAAAGCTTGCATATTGTAATCTTTTTAGTTAGCCAATAAAAGGCGTCATTTTGCTTGGCTTTTCTCTATATCAAGCCAAGAAATCTTGTTTTACTTATCGTGAGATTTATTGACTTGTCCAAAAATTTGCAGGTAAGACTATGTAGCATACGTTAACACATCTTGTCAGTTATATTTTGCTTACCTCATTGGTAGATTTTCTTTTCTTTTTTGTTCAATAAAAGGAAAACAACTCCCGTTGTTTAGTTTTAGTTTTTTTCACATGCATTTCTGCAGCGTGTCACTTGTCTCGGAAGACGGGCAAGTGCGAATGTCGTTGTGCTCTGCGCACCCTGAAGGGCTTCAAATCCGAGCGACAAAAGGACATCAGCTGGACGACGCGCAGTGCACAAGTACATAACTGGAGGAACTTTAGGTTTCTTAAAAGCAAGCCGTGACTGTCTAATCCCCCTCCGAGAAGGGCAGTAGGATGACAGGTTCAGCGGTTAATGGTACGCTTGCTTGTGCGGCACATGAAGCTGCGAGCCGACCGCTTGCCGGTTTCTACGGCACTTATTTGAACCTCAGCATACGGAGAAACGAAAAGTGCATCGGCAGCCGATCTGTTCTTGTAGAAACCCCAAATAATCTTTCTGTCGGCCCAATACTCGAAGCTAGAAAGACAGAGGCACTTCTTTGGTGGACTCCTTCGTAAAAACGAGATGTCTCGGACGGCCTTTAACTTTGCGTGCGGCTGGCTTTCATAGCGTTTTAACGCCTCTCTTCCTTTGCGTTTATTGTTTGCCCAGTTTCCTTCGTAATCGCATTCAGTACACAAACGTACAACAAATTTCACATTATCATATTAGCGACATATTCTCGTCATGAATTTTACATTTATAAACTTGGCTCACCTATAAGCACGCCGTTTTACACAGCGGCCTGCAAAAAGTGTGAATCCCCGGCCTCGCGTTGTCCTTCTCCGTCACTCCTTATTCTCATGGACGGATTCGTTCACAGCCCTCTGAATATGGAACTGCTGGAATAATCATGGCTTTTGGACAAAAATTAAAAACCAAATATCATTGGCAGTCTTATATTTGTGCCAGACGAAGAGGTCTCTTTGTTTTACTTGCTTAAAGTCTGAACAGAGTAGCTCCCAAACACAGAGGGTTCCTCACTTCAGTCGCCAGCAAATTGGGCTGGAGCGACATTCATTAGCAACGCGTTGCGAAGCCGCCTCTAGAGGGCGCCAGACAACACAGCCTGAGCTTGAATACCCGCCTCCCGCGAACAAATTCATCCGCCGCTCTTTAACTTCAAAAAGTAGTAGTATATGGAAGACCATACAGCACCGTGACACACCTCTCAAGCATCTTAGTGTGCTGTTTGCCACGGACGGGCGACATATAAAATCCGCGTATTCAGGTATATTAGAAAACGTTTGTCTCTTTCTTTCTGGTTATACAGTACCTTAAAAAGTATGCAACCCATGGAAGTTTTCAGTTTATTGTTATACAATATTGAATTGCAGTGATTTAATTTAGATTTTTTTGACACTGATCACTAGAAAAAAGATCTCTGCCAAGTGGCTTAAATTCGTTATGTAAATATAAACCACTAAATAATTGATCGCACAGGTATTCCGTCTCATGAACATGACGCACCTAAACCATCCCTGATATAACCAACTGGTTTTAGAAATCACATCATTAGGTCAAGGGAGATCAGCTGTCTGGGGTGTCAGATGGCATCGTAAGTGCACCTTATCAGGAAGGTCCGACTGGTGGTGAGCAGTAGCGTGAAATAATCTTAAGACAAAAAACACTCCACGCAGCTCAGGCAAAATGTGATTGAAAGGCATAAGGGATGGAGACAAGGACATTTCCAAGTTACAGACTGTCCCTTGGAAGCCTCATTTGAGTGGGCATAACAGAGTCTTGAAATGTGTATATGCAACTTCCCACGGAAACATCGGCATTTACAGTATATAAGAAAACTTGACAGGGTATCATGCGTATACTTATGTCAACTCTGACTGCTTATACAACATCTCGGAGAAACTTGGAAAGGCAGCCAACCGAGAAGGGTAAGGCTGCAGACCGGAGACATTATGGGCGGATCTGAAGGCGGGACAACTGTGAATCAAATTCGACTACAGCAAATCATATTGTGCTAATTCAGAACTTTGACGAATGAGATTATTGTTACTTTATGACAATCAAAAACTCACCTGTCCAATTATCAGCGTCTGAAGTTGTCTATCAAGTGTAACTTTATCCAAACTTTTCACAGTTCGTGATCCCTACCTCTTTGAGGTTCCGCCTTATAGAGTTCCATCTTAAATAACCTGCAGTTGTACCAAGCGAAGAAACTCAATTTAAACGAAAGGAGACAAAAAAAGAAGCTGCGGCGATGAAACGCCATTAGACAAAAGAAGAAGATGCGACGAAACTAATTGCTAGTATTTTTGACATTGGAAGTACAACCCCAAATCAGAAAAAGTTGGGACAGTGTGAAATATGTGAATAAAAAAAGAAAAAAGTAAGTTATAAATTCTCCTCAAATTTTATTTCATTGCAGACAGTATGAACACAAAATAATTCATGTTTTTTTTTTTGTCAACATCATTTGATTTGTAAATAAATATCCATTCTTGCCATTCAGGCTTGCAACACATTTCAAAAAAAGTTGAGACAGTACAGCATTTACCACTTTGTACAGTTCCCCTGTCTTTTAACAACACTTAAAAGACGTTTAGGCATTGAAGAAATCAAGTGACTAAGTGTTGCAGGTGTTAGTTTGTCCCATTCTTCCTGCAAACAACGTTTTAGGTGCGCAACAGTACGGGGTCTTCGTTGACGCATTTTTCGTTTCAAAATGCACCAAACATTCTCTATAGGAGACAAATCAGGGCGGCTGGCAGGCCAGTCAAGCATCCGCACCCTCTTCTTACGCAGCCATGCCTTTGTTATGCGCGCAGTATGTGGTTTGACATTGTCTTGCTGAAATAAGCATGGGCGTCCCTGGAAAAGACGTCATCTTGAAGGCAGCATTTGTTCCTCCAAAACTGAGATATACTTCTCAGCATTGATGGTGCCATCGCAAAAGTGCAAGTTACCTTTGCCGAAGGCACTGACACAACCCCATACCATGACAGACCCTGGCTTTTGGACTTGTATCTGGTAACAGTCTGGATGGACCTTTTCCTCTTTGGTCCACAGCACACGGTGTCCATTTCTTCCAAAAAAGATGTGAAAAACCGATTCGTCTGACCACAATACACGTTTCCACTGCACAATGGACCATCCCAGATGCCTCCGAGCCCAGAGAAGTCGACGGCGCTTCTGGACACTATTTATGTAGGGCTTCCTTTTGGCACAGTACAGTTTTAGCTGGCATTTCCTAATGTAACTACGTACTGTAGTGCTTTAGAGTGACTTCCTGAAGTAGTCCTGAGCCCACGCAGTTATATCATTTATTGATGAATGACGGTTTTTAATGCAGTGCCATCTGAGGGCTCGGAGATCACGGCCATTCAGTTTAGGCTTGCGCCCTTGGCCTTTGCACACAGTAATTTCTCCAGATTCCCTGATTCTTTTCACTATGTTATGCACTGTAGAGGGAGAAATGCCCAAATCTCTTCCTATCTGTCTTTGAGAAACGTTTTTCTTCATCATTTCAAAGATTTTTGCCCGCACTTGGTGGCAAACTGGTGATCCTCTGCCCATCTTTGCTCCTAAAGGAGTAGTCCTTTCCTCGATGCTGCTTTTGTACCGAATCATGATTGCAATCACCTGTTAACATCACCAGTTTCAAATCACATCATTATTTAGTTATTATACCTCATTACTACCCCTTAATTGCCCCCATCCCAACTTTTTTTGAAATGTGTTGCAAGCCTGAATGGCAAGAATGGATATTTATTTACAAATCAAATGATGTTGACCAAAAAAAACATGAATTATTTTGTGTTCATACTGTCTGCAATGAAATAAAATTAGAGGAGAATTTATAACTTGCTTTTTTCTTTTTTTATTCACATTTTCCATACTGTCCCAACTTTTTCTGATTTGAGGTTGTAAGTCTGCTTAGAAATGAAAACGTTTGAAATTTGCACAGTTTTTTCGTATTTTTAATAACTTTGTTTTGCATTGTTTTGTTTGTACCGTGAACCTTTACGTTTGTATTAATAATCATTTTCGCTGTAGTAATTGATTTATATTCAGTGCTTGAAGTGGACCGACACTCCGCAGTACGGGCAACGCTTCAAATTCCACAAGACAAGTTTCACGAGAACTCCTTGACTGTGCATGGAATACAAGCATCTAGGAAACGCTTGATCAGTTATTCTGTCGTGAAGTAGGCTTTTGACAAAGTTCAGATTGACTACACGATATTACCTTTTTTCTTTTCAGTTTAGTTCCTTATGTTGGAGTAATGTGTCTAAATTGTAATACCAAATAATCTGCAATGTTTTTGTACCGTCAATTTTAATAGAATTTCATGGTAGTTTTGTGCAGATGATGCCTGCCATTTCTAAACTGTTAAACAACAACAACAACATTTATTTATATAGCACATTTTCATACAAAAAGTAGCTCAAAGTGCTTTACATAATGAAGAAAAGAAAAATAAAAGACAAAATAAGAAATTAAAATAAGACAACATTAGTTAACATAGAAAAAGAGTAAGGTCCGATGGCCAGGGTGGACAGAAAAAACAAAAAAAAAACTCCAGAAGGCTGGAGAAAAAAATAAAATCTGTAGGGGTTCCAGGCCACGAGACCACCCAGTCCCCTCTGGGCATTCTACCTAACATAAATGAAATAGTCCTCTTTGTAGTTCGGGTTTTCACGGAGTCACTTGATGCTGATGGTCATACAGACTTCTGGCTTTTAATCCATCCATCATTGTTGGAACATCATGGTGCTTTGAGTAGATGGTGGTGGCGCAAGGAAACAGAAGAGAGAGTAGGGGTTAGTACAGATTTTAGAACCACCATGAATAGTTATTATAATGAATTGGATATACAGAGTATCAGGATTTAAATTACAGTGAAGTTATGAGAAGGCCATGTTAAA
Organism: Erpetoichthys calabaricus; assembly: GCF_900747795.2. NCBI lineage: Eukaryota > Metazoa > Chordata > Cladistia > Polypteriformes > Polypteridae > Erpetoichthys > Erpetoichthys calabaricus. Next base: position 72,601,283 of record NC_041401.2, read on the forward strand.
ATAATGTGTTTTCAGCAGTTTTTTTAAAGTGCTCCACTGTATTAGCCTGGCGAATTCCTACTGGCAGGCTATTCCAGATTTTAGGTGCATAACAGCAGAAGGCCATCTCACCACTTCTTTTAAGTTTTGCTCTTGGAATTCTAAGGAGACACTCAGTTGAGGATCTGAGATTACGATTTGGAATATAAGGTGTCAGACATTCCGATATATAAAATAGGGCAAGACTATTTAAGGCTTTATAAACCATAAGCAGAATTTTAAAGTCAATCCTGAATGACACAGGTAACTAGTGTAGTGACATCAAAACTGGAGAGATGTGCTCGGATTTTCCTTTCCTAGTTAAGATTCTAGCAGCTGCATTCTGCACTAGTTGCAAATGATTTATGTCTTTTTTGGGTAGTCCTGAGATTAGTGCGTTACAGTAATCTAGTCGACTGAAAACAAACGCATGAACTAATTTCTCTGCATCTTTCAATGATATAAGAGGTCTAACTTTTGCTATGTTTCTTAAGTGAAAAAATGCTGTCCTAGTGATCTGATTAATATGCGATTTAAAATTTAGATTACAGTCAACAGTTACCCCTAAGCTTTTTACCTCCGTTTTGACTTTTAATCCTAATGCATCCAGTTTATTTCTAATAGCCTCATTGTATCCATTATTGCCAATCACTAAGATTTCAGCTTTCTCTTTATTTAACTTGAGAAAATTACTATTCATCCATTCTGAGATACAAGTAAGACATTGTGTTAGTGAGTCAAGAGATTTGGGGTCATCAGGCGCTATTGATAAATACAGCTGTGTGTCATCAGCATAGCTGTGGTAGCTCACGTTGTGCCCTGAGATAATCTGACCTAACGGAAGCATGTAGATTGAGAAGAGCAACGGACCCAGGATAGAGCCTTGTGGAACACCATATAGAATATCATGTGTCTTTGAGTTGTAATTACCACAACTAACAACAAATTTTCTCCCTGCCAGGTAGGATTCAAACCAATTTAAGATGCTGCCAGAGAGGCCCACCCATTGACTAAGGCGATTTCTAAGAATATTATGATCAATGGTGTCAAATGTGGCACTCAGATCTAAGAGGATGAGAACAGATAAATGGCCTCTGTCTGCATTTACCCGCAAGTCATTTACTACTTTAGTTTCTGTGCTGTGATTTGTTCTAAAACCTGACTGAAATTTATCAAGAATAGCATGTTTATTGAGGTGCTCATTTAACTGTATAATGACTGCCTTCTCTAGAATTTTACTTAAGAAAGGCAGGTTAGAGATGGGTCTAAAAATTTCAAGAGCAGAGGGGTCGAGATTATTTTTCTTAAGTAGGGGTTTAACTACAGCAGTCTTAAGACAGTCTGGGAAGACCCCCGTATCTAATGACGAATTTAATATGTCAAGAACATTTTCAATTAGCACGCTCGATACTTCTTTGAGATGACTTTAAAGACTTTCCTGCATTGGGCAGTGCGCCACTTCATTTTATGTCGCGATGTTCACAGAACCTTTTCAATTTAATTACAAGTGACATTTCTATTTTTTCCTTTCAGCCAACTTGCTACAAGAATATCTTCTGGAAATTGGATGTTAATGAAAAATCAGGTAAACTGCAAACAACCATTTCTTAAACTTGTCGTGTTTGACTTTCACGTGTGTCTTTTTTTTCTTTCCTTCTTTTCCTAGGACATCCCTGCTGGTTCAGTAGACTGTGGAATAGACATGTTGATGGTATTTGAATATTAACTGTGAGCTTTATGTAACTTTACATTTGCGTTTAGATTGTGTAGGATTTCAGTACTTTTTCTGTTATTCTCTCTCAGTCTGCTCTTTATCTGACCAGGAGGAACCCTTTGATTTTACTGTCAGTCTTTTAAAGATGCTGTATGTGTGTGTATGTGTGTATATATATGTATATGGAAGAGAAGGTCTGTGATACGGTTTGCATATTTGCAGTTGGAGATCCACAAAGGGAGAAAAAACGAATCACGTATCATAAAATAATTTTATTCCTGAGCTTTCAACCCCTGTCAGGGGTCTTCATCAGATGATAATGCTTAGACTTACAAGAATCAAAGGCAATATATAGCAACACATTCAGTGGGGGGTGGGTGGAGGTGACTAAGTCCGTATGATCAAAGGGGGGGGGGGGGTGTATCGTTAAATTAAAGTGCATATGTCCTTCTTAAGTTGGCATATGCTGGGTTTATGTCCAAGTGTCTGTTGATGGCGTTTTCATCTGATAGCCAAGACTCGGCCAACTCTCTGGCGCTTTTTGTACTGGCCTTAAATTTTACTTTCACGTTGTCCCAGTTGAATGTTAAACCCAGCATATGCCAACTTAAGAAGGACATATGCACTTTAATTTAACGATACACCCCCCCCCCCCCCCCCCCTTTGATCATACGGACTTAGTCACCTCCACCCACCCCCCACTGAATGTGTTGCTATATATTGCCTTTGATTCTTGTAAGTCTAAGCATTATCCTCTGATGAAGACCCCTCATAGGGGTTGAAAGCTCAGGAATAAAATTATTTTATGATACGTGATTCGTTTTTTCTCCCTTTGTGGATCTCCAACTGCAAATATATGTATATGTATGTATGTATGTATGTGTATAAATATATATATATATTTTTTTTTTTCTTCATATGTGACATACCTTTAATTGTGGCATTCATTTAACGTGCCCTCCACTATTGACACCCCTTATAAAAATGTTAATTTTAAAAAGTGAGCGCTTTGAGTAGTGAGAAAAGTGCTATATAAATGCAAGGAATTATTATTATTATTTATTAAAAATATTTAGTTCTTGATGAGGGCTTTGTTTTTCTTTGAATGAAATTGTATCAATTAAAATGTTAGATGTTTCTATTTTTTTCAGTGCAAGGTGACATTTCTTCAGCAAACAGATTTTTTTTTTCTAACCCTTCTTACTGATTTTAACAAGGGGTGCCATTAACAGTGGAGAGCCCGGTATTTATACTTTTTATCTTAGGATGACAGGCCTGCGACTTGCATATTACTTTAGGTAGTGTCCAGATTGGTATATTCATAATACTCTGAAATACTTGATGTACAGTATTCTAAAAAACTATTGAGATTCCAAAGTGTCCACTTTTATGAGAAAACAGGAGTGTTCAGACCAAAACCAGATAACTTGCACAAGACAAACACTACATGTGACAATTTGATGTATTTATTTGTGTGTCTCCGCAGTGGCTGTGTGGCTACAGAAGGGCAGCTGACTCGAGAACAAGGGGCTCGGGTTTTTGTGGCTCCAGAGATCAGCAGGGCCTCCAGGAGGACTCAACATGAAAAACTGTTGGACTTCATCATAAAGGGCCATGGAGCAGATGAGCACTTGCTGGTAACTTAGTTCAGATAACAAGTAAAACTTTGTTATTGTAATCTATCTAGTAGCAAAGAGCTATGATGACTTTATAGCACCAAACTCTTGTATTTGCTTGTCCAACAGGCTGTTGTATCTGAAAAGGTGTCATCCAAATGGTTTAAAAATGAAGATCCTAAAGGTCACCGGGTAATGACCTCTATACAGTAGAAGATGAGGAGCTGACAGATGGCCTCTACAACTACCTGAAGAAGTGCTGACAAGAGCTGTAGGCACTTTTGAAAAGATCGATGGAGTTCACGTCATTCTGGATGTGCTGATGCCAGAGGCTCATTTGGCTTTAGTGAATCTCTAATGAGTACAGAAAGTGTCTGTGAGTAAGAAGCAGAAGGTCTGATCATTGATGGACCAGCAGACGGTGAGTGGGACGTCATGTGGTGCTGGGAGCAGACGGTCCTTTCTTTTTATTTTCAGCACCATTCTTCTGTTAATCAGAATACCATCTTACTTGTAGTGAATTTAGACAAGAATATAAACTAAATACCTATTAATGTAAATATATGTTTAAAGTGAAATTTAAAATACGCATTAATACACTTTTAGTATTGGTAAAAGTACATTTTTTTTTTAAGGTGAGTGAAGAGTTTGACACACTTGAGCTTCAACTGTTGGAGTACGAGGACAGACAGCATCACTGAGGCTTTTCAACTTGGGATTCCATCTCAGCGCCTCCTCTGATAAACGTGTCACTTGCTTTATTTGTCTTTGACCTTTTTTTATTTCTGAGTGTTAAACTGATTGTGCATAATAGATTTTTGTATAGTTGATTTAACTATTGATGTCAATAATAAAGGACACTTTGTTGATTAAGTTCTGTATACTTGAAATTGTCTGTCTGTGTATCTGTTTTAGCCAATTCATGCCATCTGCATTTTTTTCTTTAATTTTTATAACTGCATTGTACAGTTTTATTACTTTTTTGAACATTACAACATGTCTATCCCCATTACATGTTATTACTACTGTATATAATTATATAGAAGTGGACGTGCTTCAGTATATTCCCCAATCAGTCTGCTTGTTAGAATGCATGAAGAAGTTTAATTTTTCTTTCAGTTCAACTGACCCATCATTATTGTTAATTGTAAATATTTCTTGAAATGGTTTTACAATTTATACTGGATAATTATTAATAAAATTTTGTTTTTGGTAGTGACAGTACTGGGTGTTTTAATTTGTGCTGGCCAATCAACTCGTGTATTAACACAACTAGAAGTGACAGATTTGAGCAGAGCCTCCACTCGTATCAACACCGTCTACAAATGGCACTCTGCTGGACTCGCCGGTAATCCTTGGAAACTGAGCATCCTGATCAAGACTTTGCTGTTCACTTACAAACATAGTCTACAACAATAAGGGTCTTACTTATCTTTATTTAGGAGTCACATTTTTAAGAAAACTTGCATTGTCTTTAACTGAAAATGCAGCTTGTATATTTAGGAACATAAAGGAAAGGGATTGTATACCCCTGATAAACGGAGAATCAAAACTTTTGAAGCTCAGTATTCTAAAACCATAACTGACAGCTAGAACCTCGTTATTCTAAGGTCTTGACATTAAGTGTGTGTCAGTGTTTATATATATATATATATAATATAAACTCCTCAATAAAAATTAAAGGAACACTTTGAAAACACATGAGATCTCAATGGGAAAAAAATCCTGCTGGCTATCTCTGCTGCTATGAACTGATATGGTGATGTGTTAGGAACGAAAGGATGGAAATGAGATGATCAACCTACCGAGAGGGAGGGCTGAATTCAAAGACACCCTGAAAATCAAAAGGAAAAAATGATGCGGCAGGCAGGCGAGTCCATTTTGCAAAATTTCATTGCAGCAACTCCAATTTGTACTCAGTAGTTTGTATGGCCGCCGATCCCCCCCACCCCCCCTCCCCACCCCTATGCTTGTATGCTATGTATGGGTTCGGGGCATGCTCCTAATGAGACGACGGATAGTGTCCAGGGGGATCTCCTCCCAGATCTGGACCGTGGCATCACTGAGCTCCTAGACAGTCTGAGGTGCAACCTGGTGGTGTCGGATGGACTGAAACATAATGTCCCACCCAGAGGTGTTCTATGGGATTGAATTCAGGCGAGTGAGTATGGGGGCCAGTCAATGGTATCAATTCCTTCATCCTCTCACCACATTGTCATGCACCAGGAGGAACCAGCATAGGGTCTGACAATGGGTCCAAGGATTTCATCCCAATATCTAACGGCAGTCAAGATGCCGTTGTCTAGCCTGTGGAGGTCTGTGCGTCCCTCTATGGATATGCCTCCCCAGACTATCACTGACCTACCACCAAACCAGTCATGCTGAATGATGTTACAGGCAGCATAACGTTCTCTGGACCCTTTCACATCTGTCATATGTGCTCAGGGTGAACCTGCTCTCATCTGTGAAAAGCTCAGGGCACCAGTGGTGGACCTGCCAATTCTGATATTCTGTGGCAAATGCCAATTGAGCTCCACGGTGCCCACTAGAGGACATTGGGCCCTCAGGCTACCTTCATGAAGTCTTGTTTCTGATTGTTTGGTCAGAGACATTCACACCAGTGGCCTGCCTGTTGGAGGTCATTTTGTAGGCTCTGGCAATGCCCATCCTGTTCCTCCTTGCCCAAAGGAGCAGATACTGCTGGGTCCTGCTGATGGGTAAAGGACCTTCTACGAGGGGCCCTGTCCCGCTCTCCTAGAGTAACTGCCTGTCTCCTGGAATCTCCTCCATGCCCTTGAGGCTGTGCTGGGAGACACAGCAAACCTTCTGGCAATGGCACGTATTGATGTGCCATCCTGGAGGAGTTGGATTACCTGTGCAATCTCTGTAGGGTCCAGGTATCGCCTCATGCTACCAGTAGTGACATGGAGTGTAGCCAAATGCAAAACTAGTGAAAAAACAGATGAGGAGGGAAAAATGTCAGTGGCCTCCACCTATTAAATCATTCCTGTTTTGGGGGTCGTCTCATTGTTGCCCCTCTAGTGCACCAAAGCAGCTGAAACTGATGAACAACCCCCTCTGCTACTTAACTGACCAGATCAATAGCCTAGAAGTTTAATTGACTTGATGCTATACTCTCATTCAAAAGGGTTCCTTTAATTTTTTTGAGCAGTATATATTATATATATATATATATATATATATATATATATATATATAGTCTTTAAGGTGACCTGTTAAATGTAGGCGACTATTTCATTTGGACATTCGAGTAAACAACAACAGTCAAACATTTGTTTTAATCTGACTGACTCAATCACGTAGAGCCCACACTTAAGTCTACGTCAATCCATTAAAGTTAGGCGGGCACAAATTTGTATTGTTATGTTCATTTAAATTTTCTTCAGATGTTGTTTAGTAACGATAAATATCTCATATCCAAACTTTTATTATCATTATTTTTTCAGAACCGCTAATCATAAATGACAGTGGTAAAAATACACTGCAGTCTTAATAATGGACTCGACAGAGTGCTATAGTGTAAGACAGTGGCACTAGTAGACTATCGTCGCAGATGTATTTTACAATTATACACTCCGTCTCTTATAGTCACGTCATCTTGACTGCCCACCTTTAGAAATTACTCCCACCTTTATTTCTACGTATCCATAAGGCAATTGGCTAAAGTGGAACATGAATGACAAATAACACCGATTGGCGATTTGTTAAATAAAAAGGTGATTGACCGTGACGTTTTAATTTTTGATTGGCTGATCAGTGCCTGACGTATGCAAACTTAATATATGATTGGCTGAAGTCGAAAATGATATTCACACCCATTTTACTCCGGTCTGCAGCAATATCTACTTGAGCCAACCAGGTAAATGACCATTCATGTGGATAATAAATCAGATCACCGTGTCATTATTAGAATGCGAACTGACGTGACAAACATCACATTGCAAAAGTGACATATATGATGCACAGTAGTTCTCTTTTATGAGGGCCAATGTTATATATTTGCAGTGAAGAACGTTTTTGGTTATTCATCAGTCAGTTCTTCCTCTGGGAGTGAGCAGACCGGTCAGGAATATCTCATCTAACTGACAAAGCAACTCATTCAGTTTTCATATGGTGTGGGCGTACATACTGTACATAAAATATATGTTTTAGCCAACATAAGTCAATCTGCAAAAATTGGCAGCTCTTTACTACACTCATATTGCAATAAGGGTACCTAGTGAGAGTGAAGCTGCTTTTGTTAACTGTAAGCCGTGACATTAAGTCATCCATGATGCCAAGATGAGGTTTGATAAATGTTGTGGTTCAGTGGTCTGGGTCAACCCATGATTTCTTTTTTGAGGCAAAGCAGCTTTGCCTACTTTGAGACTGTACTGAACGAGGCGGTAAGGTAAGCGGTGGAATCCTCAGTGTTTCATACGGCCTGTGCTATTGTAACAAGAATCATGTCATTACATGTGCCAGACGACAGTGGTTACCTGCTCAGATGCTGGCACCTTATGCCTTTGCTGGAGCAGAGTGCACGTGATCTTGCACTCTCAGTTGTGGAGAATAGCCAGATGCCCTTGAATATCGGTAGTGGGGTCTCAATGCATCAATAGGGAGCTGCACTACCAGCCAAAGCACCATCATGACTGCATATGTATGTGGTTGATTAGCATGCTCCATAGGACTGTTTCAGGGCGGTGTTGAAGGTGAGCTCACATACACACATTTACAAGATGATTATTGATTTATAAATGGTAAATTGTGTAGAAATGTGCATATATCATGTTTTATCAATTTTTTAAATAAATGAGACACCTGAAATAGCCATTTCAGAGTCTAGATCTCAATCCAACTGAGAACTAATGGCTTGAGGCAGTTCCCTCACGATGTCCATATAAACCAAGAGAGCTTGAGCAGTTTTGTAAAGAAAAAAATGACAATGTCTTGACATGCAAAGCTGACAGGGACCTGTGCACACAGACCTGAAGACTGTCATGGTTTTCAAAGGTGCATCTACATAACACGGACTTAAAGGGGGGGTGAATATTTAGGAGATCAATTTGAGATGTTTCCACTTTAACATCACAGCATCTTTTTCTGTTTACCATCAATCTACTGTGATATAAATAGGCAGCACTGGATGCAAGACAGGAAAACAGACCCCACCCCGGCACATTTGGAATCGACAATCAAAAGTTCACATGAAATGCATGTAGTTGCTCCTAAAAATGGTTCCTAACATTCCTTTTTTTAATATGCGCCTCTAACGCTCATCTTCCAAATTATGAGCCAGAACTTGCTATATTGTTTGAAGGGTTACACCATAATTGTGTAAACTGATTGTAAGGCCTAAACAGTCAGTACAAACTCATCAGCCACAACATCAAAACCACTGACAAGGGCACCGATGGTGTCTGTCAACAAGGAGTGGGGTATATTAGTCAGCAAGTGAGCAGGTGATGTGTTGGAAGCAGGAACATCTTGTAATGGCTAGACAACTGGGTCAGAACTTCACCAAAATGTCAGGCCTTGAGGGGTGTTCCTGGTATGCTGTAGTTAGTACCTACCAAAAGTGGTCCACAGAAGGACAACCCGTGAACTGGTGACAGGGCTATGGGCACTCAAAGTTTATTAATGCAAGTAAGGAATGAAGGCTAGCCTGTCTGGTCTAATCCCACAGAAAACCTAATTCAGCACAAATTGCTGAAAAACTTCACGCTGGCAATGAGAGAAAGGTGTCAGAACACATAGTGCATTGCAACGTGCTGTGTATGGGACCATGTAGCTACAGACCAGTTGAGAGTGCCATGCTGACCCCCAGTGGGCATGCTAGCATCTGAAATGGACTATGGAGTAATAGAAGAAGGTGGCCTGGTCTGATGTATCACATTTTCTTTTCGATCATGTAGATGGACAGAAGACTCTGTGTTCTTTATCTGGGGGGAAAAAATTGGCAGCAGGATGCAGTATGGAAAGAAGGCAAGCCAGCAGACACCCTGAGCCTTGGCATTCATGTGGATATTTCTTTGACACATACCAACTTACCTTGAGATTGATACAGATCTCATACACCAATGGCAACAGCAGTCCCTGATGGCAGAGCAGAGATCAGAAATGGTTTGAGGTATAATGACAAAATGTATTCAAGGAGTTGACTTGGTCTCCAGATCCCCATCCAACTGAACATCTGCGGAATATGACGGAAGAGCAAGTCCAATCCATGAAGGCACCACCTCAAACTTTCAGGACAAAGGATCTGCATCCAACATCTTGGTATCAGATTTCACTGGACACCTTCATAGTTCTTATGGAGTCCATGCCTCAATAAGTCATAGCTGTTTTGGTGGTACAAGGGTGGCCTACAAAATATTAGTCAGATGGTTTTAATGTTATGGCTGACTGGTGTACTTGCATACTTTGTCTTAGATCCTCCTAACTACTGGATCAAAAAAGCCCAAACACAAATACAGGTGCTGGTCATAAAATTAGAATATCATGACAAAGTTGATTTATTTCAGTAATTCCATTCAGAAAGTGAAACTTGTATATTAGATTCATTCATTACACACAGACTGATGTATTTCAAATGTTTATTTCTTTTAATGTTGATGATTATAACTGACAACTAATGAAAGTCCCAAATTCAGTATCTCGGAAAATTAGAATATCAATTAAGACCAATGCAAAAAAAGGATTTTTAGAAATGTTGGCCAACTGAAAGGTATGAACATGAAAAGTATGAGCATGTACAGCACTCAATATTTAGTTGGGGCTCCTTTGGCCTGGATTACTGCAGCAATGTGGCGTGGCATGGAGTCGATCAGTCTGTGGCACTGCTCAGGTGTTATGAGAGCCCATGTTGCTCTGATAGTGGCCTTCAGCTCTTCTGAATTGTTGGGTCTGGCTTATTGCATCTTCCTCTTCACAATACCCCATAGATTTTCTATGGGGTTAAGGTCAGGTGAGTTTGCTGGCCAATCAAGAACAGGGATACCATGGTCCTTAAATCAGGTACTGGTAGCTTTGGCACTGTGTGCAGGTGCCAGGTCCTGTTGGAAAATGAAATCTGCATCTCCATAAAGTTCGTCAGCAGCAGGAAGCATGAAGTGCTCTAAAACTTCCTGGTAGACGGCTGCGTTGACCTTGGACCTCAGAAAACACAATGGACCAACACCAGCAAATGACATGGCACCCCAAACCATCACTGACTGTGGAAACTTTACACTGGACCTCACGCAACGTGGATTCTGTGCCTCTTCTCTCTTCCTCCAGACTCTGGGACCTTGATTTCCAAAGGAAATGCAAAATTTACTTTCATCAGAGAACAAAACTTTGGACCACTCAGCAGCAGTCCAGTCCTTTTTGTCTTTAGCCCAAGTGAGACGCTTCTGACGCTGTCTCTTGTTCAAGAGTGGCTCGACACAAGGAATGCGACAGCTGAAACCCAAGTCTTACATATGTCTGTGCGTGGTGGTTCTTGAAGCACTGACTCCAGCTGCAGTCCACTCTTTGTGAATCTCCCCCACATTTTTGAATGGGTTTTGTTTCACAATCCTCTCCAGGGTGCGGTTATCCCTATTGCTTGTACACTTTTTTCTACCACATCTTGTCCTTCCCTTCGCCTCTCTATTAATGTGCTTGGACACAGAGCTCTGTGAACAGCCGGCCTCTTTAGCAATGACCTTTTGTGTCTTGCCCTCCTTGTGCAAGGAGTCAATGGTCGTCTTTTGGACAACTGTCAAGTCAGCAGTCTTCCCCATGACTGTGTAGCCTACAGAACGAGACTGAGAGACCATTTAAAGGCTTTTGCAGGTGTTTTGAGTTAATTAGCTGATTAGAGTGTGGCACCAGGTGTCTTCAATATTGAACCTTTTCACAATATTCTAATTTTCCTAGATACTGAATTTGGGACTTTAATTAGTTATCAGTTATAATCATCAAAATTAAAAGAAATAAACATTTGAAATACATCAGTCTGTGTGTAATGAATGAATCTAATATACAAGTTTCACTTTTTGAATGGAATTACTGAAATAAATCAACTTTGTCATGATATTCTAATTTTACTAGGGGGCTTCGCTCGCCAACCCCTGGTGTTGGGTAACCCGAAATACATTGATGTATGTATGAGATATACTGGAGTGTAAAGGTGTAGATGATGAACAAAGGAAGTAAAGAACCCATAGCATGGCACATTAGAAAGATTTATTGGAATATTTCTTTATACACAACATTTGTAGTAAAGATGGTGTGTTGTCCTTGAATGAGTTTTCCTTGGTATGGAGTATCTACAACTTTAACTTTAATGTCAGATGAACGTCGAACTCTTGAGAAGGCTACATAAAGTTGTCCATGTCCAAGTACAGGCTCAGAGAGGTATATGCCAACTCTGTCCATGGTTTGTCCTTGGGATTTGTTGATTGTCATGGCAAATGCAGGTTTAATGGGAAATTGGCATCGCTTAAGTGTAAAGGGTAATTCCAGGTCAGAACTTGTACGGTCAACTGTAGGAATCAAAACAGTATTGTTAGAATGTGATCCTGTAAGTACTTTTGTAGACTTAGCTAATGGGTGACTGTTTATGACTTCAGCGACGTTTCTCATTATCATCTCTGTGTATTGCTTGTTTTCGGGAAGGGTCATTCGTTGATAGATTGCGACATCTGGATCTAACACGTAGATTTGTGCATATTTGCGTTCGTGATGTGGTTCAGGGTGCACTGTTCCAATCCGATGTAATATTTGTCCACATACGTGAAAGCAGTATGGGCCATTGCCAGCTGGTGGCCAGATATTTACCCTGGTAGATGCAAAAGCAAATGAACTATTGTAGGATGTAATACAGTCCATAATGCCTGCTTTGCAGACGCGCGTTGTAGGCACCTGCGTTCATTGATTTTATCCAGGCGGGCTCGTTTTTGTATCTCCTTCAGTTGTGGTCTTTCGTTTTGAACCCGTGCCTGCTTTGCTTCCGCAGTTTCAGATGCGCATTGTAGGCGTCTATGTTCATTGTATTTGTCCATGCGGGCTCGCTTTTGTAGCTCTGTTAGTCGAGCTGTTTGGTTTTGGAGCCGAGACAGTTTTGCTTCCGCGGTTTCAGACGCGTGTTGTAGGCGCCTACGTTTAATGATTTTATCCATGCGGGACGTTGTTGTAGCTCCGTTAGTTGAGCTGGATCGTTTTGGAGCCGTAACCGTGACTCCATTAGTTATCCGTTGTCTACCGTTAGTAATATGGATAATTGCACTTACTGTTAATACGGAGCTTTTTCTGTGGTTGTACTGTTAATAATGCATCACTGTAATGTGATTCACATATGCTATATGGTTTGGACGTTTGAGGATGCCGAACGTTTAATACGGTGAGTTCGTTATATTCTTATTACCCGGACCATGCTGTGTAGTGTGGACGTTTAGTTCAGAAGCGCGTTGTAGGCGCCTGCGCCTTCCGTACTATCTTTGTGGACCTTTGCGGACTCCGTAGTGGCTTCCGTTTGACTCTGGGGTGCAGTGCAGAATCCTCTTTTCTGTGTGGCATTAGTTGAGCTCTTTCGTTTTTCAGCCGTGACTCCTCCGTTCGCGGTGGATCAGACTTTGCTTGCGGTTTATGAGACGTGCGCTGTAGGCGCCTGCGCAATATGTCTCCTACGTCCATCGCCGTGTACCTGGGTCCGTGCCTTCCGGTTTACCATTCTCGGTTAGTAATATGGATGACCAGCACCTGTACTTACTGAGTAACTGCCATCACCCTCTTTGGGTGGATTGTGTAATGAATGTCCATAAAGGTGGTTTTGATGATGAGTAGGAAAATTGAAAATTAGAGGAAACACACAGAGACTGCAATATTTATGAATAAATTATTTTATTTTTTTCATCCGAAACTGTTTAAAAAGTATGAACTTTAATATCTTCTAACCACAATTTGTACAATTCTCAGCTTCCAGGCCAGAGAGCAGCTTTAGTGTTTCTCCATAAAACCCCTTAGACTACAATTTGATTGTGGTCAGATTTAATAAAAAAAAAAAAAAAAAAGGAAAAAAAAAAAAAAGAAAAAATATATTCCACACAAAAAATTGCATGTCCTTTCCCCACCCTCACCCTCAAAATTAAGCTGGATTTTTATTCCTTTTTTATTCATTCCTAATTAAAGCAAGTTTAAGACACATTTTCACAACATTACACATATGGCAGAAAGTATAAAACCTGAAAACAAAGGCTCTAGGAGGTCCAAGTACTTCCAAGGGAAGATAGATCAGCGCCGCCTTGTTCAGAATTGGGGTGAAATCTGCACCTTTTAAATTAGAATATTAAAAGTTCCACACCAATTCTGATCACTGCAAAGCTGAAGCTGGAGCACCTTTAAGATGGCCATAAAACTGCCAATTGTGTTACCCATTTCCAACATCACAGATAAATAATTCCTTAATACTTTTAAACACTCTGCATATTTTCCTCTAAATATTTCTGAATCAACAATGGAATACATGACAGTAATATAAAAATAATTTATTTAATTGCCCTGAAATAAATTAGTAGTTTTCTGTTCTCTCTCTCTCTTTCTTTTAAATAAAAAATAAATCGGTTCAGATTTTTCTACAGACCGCTTACTTGGACCTATATAGCCTTTTATTTCATGGTCTTGAAATAAGCACATTTGGTAAGGGAGACAAAATGCAGAAATATTCACAAGATGTGCTTTGTTCCTTTGCTGTGATTAAAATATGTATATAAAGAGACAAACAAAAAAGAAAGCTGTGTGTATTCAAGAGTTGAACATTTGGTTTGCTCACCTGATTGTTTTTATTAAAATACAGGCATGGCCCTAAACGTACAAAGGTCTGTTTTAGAAATACATAGCATAGGTGGGGGAGTTGGGGGATGAAATTATTAAGGTGCTCTATTTCAATCTGACTAGCTCTAAATGAAGGGAGGAATGAAGGAGTTGGTGCTTTACTGGGATGAGCAATAGAACCTGCTTTACAGGCAAAGCAGCATGAAGTGCTCCAATGACATATTAAAAATTATTAAAAACTGGGACCACTGATTCATTTCAAAGAGTCAACACTTGGAAATTACCTTGTTTGATGTAATGAAGTCAGCGGGCACTCTTTATAGAAAAAGATGTGCTATCTCCTCAGTAAAGGCAATGGTAGCATTACAAGCTTTCTTCTGAGTAACTCAAAACGCCAGAAGATGTGCCTCTTGGCTTTAAAGAGTCCAATCCAAGGGACTGACTGGTGCATACTGACGACATTTTTCTGGTATCGCTCTAAGCTTGTCACCAGGCTGTTTTTGTTCTGAAAGAGGAACCAGGCTAATTTCCTTAACGCAACAAAAAAAACAGGTGATGTAAGATGTCCAAAAAACATGATTCGAGGCACCAGGGTTTGCTTCTAAGTGTAGGAAAGGCAAATGTAATAAAGGTTATGGAACATGATTTTTGCAATATGAAAGAAAAACAAAAAAAAAAAAAAAGGAAAAACGGCAGCAGTGAAAGCGGTCGTACTCAAAGTCTGCACGCTACTGGACTGCCCTCCAACAGTCTCAAAAGCTCAAATCCTAACTTCAACACTCCTTTCTAAGGAAGAATTTTCTTAAAATGTGCATTCTGGAGAAACATTAACTGCTACAAAACAATTTGGTTGCAACTTTGCACGACTTTTTGTACAGTAGAAGCAAATAAAATCTGTTGACATCATTTTATTATTTATATATATATATTTACACAAATAAAACTGGACAACGTCTGACCTGACAGCAATGCTTATATCCATGTCTGTGTGTCTATGTATAAATATACACACACACAAGCCCGCCCGCACACCCCCATGCCATTTAAACCTGCTTTGACAAGATTCTTTACAACTTGAAATAGTCTTATGAGGATTGTGAACATTTTCAAGTTCTGCAGAGGGAGATAGAAAAAAACACAAAACAAAATAAATTCAAAAATTACAGCAATGGCTATGCTCTCCCATTAAACCAGAACAGGAGGAATCATCTCCTCATGCTGGTATCTAGTTTGCACCACAGGACTTGTTTTACAATTTTATACCTCACATTTGTTTACACAAACCTTTTTCTGTCTGTTATAATGTATCAAACTGTGTTTGACCCAGCCTGGACAATATGAAAAATGGAAATTTATCAGTTCATTTTGAAAAATGGAATCCATTTGCCAACTAGGGATATTTAAAAAACAAATATCTATTTAAAATAAACAGCTTTTATGACAATCTTTTTGTTTTATATTAACTCCCATTATAAAAATAAATAGTGTAATTGGGGGTTTTCTCACCATCTTGAGCCCCGAAAGCTTTTGAGTGTAGTTAGTTTCCCCTCCATTCTCCAGGCGATCATAATCACAGTAGCAAAAACTGAACAATCAGGTTTACAATTTAAGAGTAAAGCCACATCTCCATTTAGCAAAACTCCAGATATCTTGTATATAACTATTTGTATACATAATTGCTTTGCTTGTGTCTTTAAACATGTGGTATAAAATAGTATATTGAACAACTGTACCCACCCACCCTCACAAGAATAAACACAGTGAAGTTCATAGCTATACAAATACTCTTCAGCCATGGTCCATTCCCCTCCCACCCACAGAGGTTCATCCATTAAACCGTAATCACCCAGCCCAGAGTTATTTGTACATCATAACATTACAAATATGTCATCCCCTTACAAAAAATAATATTCTAAAAGCAATCTACTGCAACTTTTTTTGTAGTTTTGTTTTTAATTAAGACGATTACATAGATTTTTAGACCAACTGCTTTAAAGCAAGAAGGTGGTATAAACCTTCTAGGATTTTTTTTAATATAAAAGAGGTTAAGAAATATATGACAATTTATACATTTAAAAACTTAATAAATAGATAGATGCAGGCATTTAATTTGGATACTGGTGCCAAGGAGCTACCATCCAAAAAGAGAATTTTTTTACATAAATTTATGGAGAAGATAATCCAACTTTTGCAGACTAAGTGTCCCTTTACTTGTAACATTTCTGACTGCAGGCATTATGAACTGGAGTAGGAGATGGCTACATATGAAAAACCCACAACGAACATTTTTCCTCAGCTAAATTTCCATCCCACCACAAAAAAAAAAAAAAAACAAAAACAAACAATCTTTTACATGAAAATATGTAAAGACTATTTCAGTGGTAGAAAATAAATTGCACCTCCTTCACTTGCAATGGGAGATTAACTTTTCCAAATTCCTATAAAGTCCAGCAAAGTAGTTATCATTGTGAAAAGAATAGCAATAAAAATAGTACAATAAATAGGGCATTGGGGTAATAATGGTGAAGATAAACAAAACAAAATCCCTTTTGAATATTTTTCAACTGTGGATGAACTGGGGCTAATGCGATTTACAGCATATTCATGATGAAGTTGTACATCTGATTGAGCACCACAAAGTGAATGGGTAGACAGGATCTTCTGTCCTGGGTAGCTGGGTCACAGGTCAACCAAGACAGGGCATTGTACTGTTCCAAGACAAACCTGTAGAAAAATAAAGAAATACATTAATGGCTTATTGAGCACCTTCATACAAAACACAAGGGAGGAGTGCACACAGAATAAACAACATCCACACTGCTTTATAGTGAGTTTTGTTCCCAAATAATGAATGTAGGTTTATTTTTTAATGCATTTTGTATCGGATTCCTACTTATGGATTCCATTTATGCTGTGATTAGAAGTGCAGGTAAAAACATACTGAATAGATTGAGAAGATGTACCTCATGCTCATATAGCACTTATGCAAAGAACAGGGTGTAGGATGTATAATTTCATGAGCTAAAGAGATTATGCAGGGTTTCTTCCAACAATCCTGCCCAAAAAGGAACAGGGTAAGAGGAGAAATTTAAACTAAGGGGGGTTAATGAGGCTGAAGCATTGGTTTCAGAATTTATGAAATGTGTCAGTATGCAAATACATTATATATCACTGAAGTGCCATAATTCCTGATAAATTATTATAGAAGCCACTATTGCAGAAAACGTTGCCTCTGTTGTCAATAGTTCCAAAAATATTCAGAGAAAATAATTTATTCGTATGCAAAACATAATGGACATATTTAATGCTTATGTTACAGTACATGATACAATAAGATAAGCTTTGTATGATAGTATATTTGCATTATTTTCCACAAAGTAACCAACAAAAAAACCATAACCAGCTAAGTTACTTTAAATTATTTAAAATCAGTAACTGCAGGAATGTTTTACAACATACTTGCTACAAAATCACCTACAATGAGAAATAAAATTGTATCCTTGTAAGGTGCATCAAGCAAATCAATCATCTTACTTGCCAAAGGCTGTAGTGTGAAAGACTGACACTATAAAATTCTGCTTTAAGATGATAATTTTTAAACAGGAGACAACAAAATGAAAGATTTTTGTATAGTTCATGTATATAATGACATGGAAATTTACTAAAAACTTCTGTAGTATGAAAATAAAGATAGAACAAACACTTAAGACTACTGTGTGAGAATATTCAAGTTTATTTACACTTTATGAAGTGTACTTTATATATACACAATATCAGAGGTGGGTAGTAAGTTACATTTAATCCGTTACATTTACTTGAGCAACTTTTTAAAAAAAATTGTACTTCTAAGAGTAGTTTTACTGCACTATACTTTTTACTTTTACTTGAGTACATTTGTGAAGAAGAAACGCTACTCTTACTCCGCTACATTGGACAACACTCGAATCGTTACTTTATTTCCATTATATACGCTATATTTTTGCCAGAGAGAAGCCGCCAGTAGATCTACTGCATGACTGTTTCACCAATCAGAAGTAGCAACAATAATCACATGCCATGCAGTCACATAACCACACACAAACTGTGGCAGCATAGCGGCACAAACTCCTCACAGACAGCAGACAGGGAAAGAAAGAATACATGACAAAATGAGATACAACTTCTGCTGAAGCTTAACCATCACTTCACTGAGTGAAGAACAAGCACATTTTAACGCTAGAATTACCAGAGCATACGAAAAAACTCGTAGATCCGGCCCACCTTAAATCCCATCACACCTCTCTGTCAGCATCTTCTGTCCTATAAATGTGCTGATAAAGACAAACAAGCAAGCAAGCAAGCAGCCTGCTATTCCCATCCCCCCACCGCCGCAGAACGTGCACAATGTTCTCCCAGCTCATGCCTTGATTATCTGGGAGTGAAGTGCTGGAGTTTTACAGTGGAAATAATAGATCGTTATTTGAAACACATGCATTATGTGTGTTCCGTTTCTACAATAATTTGTGTAAACACATTGTTAAAACAAACTTTTTCATATTTTAGTAGTAAATGACAAAATGTTGGCCTAAACTATACAATGTGTGAGGCCTGAAGTCCAAAGATCAAATAAACACTTTCACCATAGGTTGAAGGATAAGATAACAGCTTCTGTGGCGTAGCGGTAAGGTTTGCTGACTTGTAATCAAGAGTCCCAGTTTCGATCCGGACTGCCTTCTATAGTTGCCGTTTTCAGTAGTGAGCTGCTCTTATTGTTAATATTATACAGTACACACATACGTTTGGTTTGCGTCTGCAACAGACGGTGTACATTTTTAGCACTTGTAAAAGTTACCTTTTTTTTACTTTTATTCTCTCAGTCACGATCACGATACATACTACCGCCCTAGGGATCTGATGCTGTTAGTTTTTATTTGAAACTGGGAATAACTGTAGATGTGAATGGTGTTTTGAGGCAATGGAACTGGACATTCTCTGATGTGGAGGGATAAAAGCTGACACAAAAACACTGGTGAATCTGCCTTCTTTGTATCTCACTGTCACTTGATTTTTTTTATTCAGTTTTATTGAGTGTTCCTGCTCACGCTGAATTAGTATGCACCTTATGGTCTATGATGTCAAAAAAAACCAACCAAAAAACAGAGACATAGGTATATGCGATATTTGGAATCATTCATTTTATGACCTGTATAGTACAATTTGGAAAACATTGTGGCACGGACGCAACATTATCCATATTCTTCTTGTGGTTGTAATCAGTGACCGCGATTGAGGGACTCAAATCCTGCAGTGCCAGACGTGTCCCCCTGCTTAAGCCAGTACATGTGCAGGCCCGTCTGAAGTTTGCTAGAGAGCATTTGGATGATCCAGAAGAGGAATGAAACCAAAATAGAACTTTTTGGTAAAAACTCTACTCGTCGTGTTTGGAGGAGAAAGAATGCTGAGTTGCATCCAAAGAACACCATACCTACTGTAAAGCATGGGGGTGGAAACATCATGCTTTGGGGCTGTTTTTCTGCAAAGGGATCAGGATGACTGATCCGTGTAAAGGAAAGAATGAATGGGGCCATGTATCGTCAGATTTTGAGTGAAAACCTTCTTCCATCAGCAAGGGCATTGAAGATGAAACATGGCTGGGTCTTTCAGCATGACAATGATCTCAAACACACCGCCCGGGTAACGAAGGAGTGGCTTCGTAAGAAGCATTTCAAAGTCCTGGAGCGGCCTAGCCAGTCTCCAGATCTCAACCCCATAGAAAATCTTTGGAGGGAGTTGAAAGTCCGTGTTGCCCAGCGACAGCCCCAAAACATCACTGCTCTAGAGGAGATCTGCATGGAGGAATGGGCCAAAATACCAGCAACAGTGTGTGAAACCTTGTGAAGACTTACAGAAAACGTTTGACCTCTGTCATTGCCAACAAAGGGTATATAACAAAGTATTGAGATGAACTTTTGTTATTGACCAAATACTTTTTTTCCATCATAATTTGCAAATAAATTCTTCAAAAATCAGACAATGTGATTTTCTGGATTTTTTGTTCTCATTTTGTCTCTCATAGTTGAGGTATACCTATGATGAAAATTACAGGCCTCTCTCATCTTTTTAAGTGGGAGAACTTGCACAATTGGTGGCTGACTAAATACATTTTTGCCCCACTGTGTGTATGTATATATATATATATATATATATATATATATATATATATATATATATATATATATATATATATGAGGGGGAGAGAGAGAGAGGGAGAGAGAGACAGACAGACAGATACATAGATATACACACACACACACAGTCATATGAAAAAAAGGACCAGTATATCTGCTCATAGTATATCACGCAAGATACCACATTATGAGTTTGCTACAAAAATGACCAGAAGGTGGCACTCATGATGCATCCCTTGTTGTTGATACGTTTCGTTTCCTTCATTTGCTTTACTTACTGTACACATTTAAATACACATAATATGGAATTTTACAGCAAATGCCACTTTCTATTCAGAAAAACCTTTTGACGTGTATTTTCTGACTATATTGAGTTTACATGCTTTATAGAAAGCTAATATTTTAAACTTTAACTGAACATTTTGCATGTTTTATTTTTTTGTGATCATTTTTTTTTATTATGCAAAAAAGGTTGGTTACCAAGAAAACTGATACAAACCTGATGCTTGTGTGTTTAAAAATACTTACTTTTAAGAAACCTCTCAATAGGAAATCTAATAAGTAACTGGCAATCTAATGAAAATCTATAATGATGCACTTGTTCATTGGTAACAGATTGGAGGCACAATGTTTACGCTCAATAGATGTGATTGATATATTATTTACCAAATGTTCGTTGTATGCAAAGTGCCCTTTAAAGTTTCCACATCTGCCAGTAAAGCAAATTAAGCAAAGTCTGCAGTGCTACTTTCTTAGACTAGTTCAAAGTTCTACGGCTAGTGAACCAGCAGACAAAAGGAGAAAGCTCAGGGCATTCCTTTGCATTTATGGGCTGTGAATATGGCATGAATAAGTCCATGGTTCACTATGTTAATAAGAAACAAGAAACAACCAAAAGTTGTGAGATGATCACAGTGCAAAGTAGTTACGAGTGTTTAGTCATATATTCTTGGAAATAACTTTTTTTGTGGAACAAACTACTATATTACTGTGTCAAAAACAGTTGTTTTGATTACATCCATCCATCCATTTTCCAACCCGCTGAATCCGAACACAGGGTCACGGGGGTCTGCTGGAGCCAATCCCAGCCAACACAGGGCACAGGGCAGGAAACAATCCCGGGCAGGGTGCCAACCCACCGCAGGACACACACAAACACACCAAGCACACACTAGGGCCAATTTAGAAACGCCAATCCACCTAACCTGTATGTCTTTGGACTGTGGGAGGAAACCGGAGCGCCCGGAGGAAACCCACGCAGACACGGGGAGAACATGCAAGCTCCACACAGGGTGGACCTGGGAAGCGAACCCGGGTCTCCTAACTGCGAGGCAGCAGCGCTACCACTGCGCCACCGTGCCGCCCTATTACAAACATATAAATAGTATTGATGTGAATTCGTTTTATGCAGCAATGCCTTATGCACCAATGGAAAGTAGGAAAATCTTTTGTTTGGTGGGGGATAGCTTCCTGAAGCCAATTATAGCATGTGCTGTTTTTGAAAGTAACAGTCTTACATTTTAAAGTTCAGTTGTTAATTAAGGAGGGCTCACAGCTGGTGAGGTATACCATTTTCTATGCCAGCTCAATCCTATGCCCCTGGGGGGTTTGGAACTTGCTGGAAAAAATGAAAAACTCTCAGTTTTGCATGTGTGTATTTACAACTGCTATTGAAAGTATTATTATAATCCATTTTCTTTGTAATCACTACTATGAATTTGACTTTAGTTGCTACTCTTTAACAAGGGGTTCAATACTGCAGTGGCTGAATAGGATCATCCGTTTTTAGAAGCTTAGAAGCTAGCAGCCCCGAGACCCTTCTCAGGATAAGCAAATTTGGAAAAGTGATGGATGGATAATGAGCCACATGCTGAGTTCAAATTATTTACAGCGCAGGACATTTATGAATTCATTAGCTCGCAATAGCCAAGTCAGTGGAATTATTCTAAGTAGACATTGCGGGCATATATATTATATGTAAAAAAAATGTGGACACAAGAGAACAGCCACTCTGCAAGACTCTTAGGAAATGTACAAGAGGCATGACATTTCAAAAAACACAGTTCAACTGGGAAGTAATAGCATTTTTTAAATTGTTTTTCACATTTCCCTATAATGATCTCTTTCCATGTCATAGAACTGAAGAGCATTAATATTTATAAAATTTGACCAACATTTTATTGAATCCACCAAAATAACAGATAACTTACACTCATAGTGACAATATAATCATAATCTTACTATGTAGCCTCCATAAACTAGGTCCTTAAAATAAACTGACTAGCTTAATATAATTACAAAATTATATGAAATGAAAGTATAATGATGCATTAAAAATTTAACCATTAATTCCTGTTTGCCACATCTCACAAAGGTATGCACACAAGGCATTCTTTCCATTCGATCAATGAACAATGCCACGGTAAATGTGAATTTAAATTTCCCTTTAGCAATGCAGTCAAAGCGAACAGCTATAATTCTGTTGCCATGTGGTGACTCCCATGTTACACCAGTCTGAAGACTACTGTTGTTGTTGCTATTGTTTATTTATATTGTAGCTTCTAATTTGTTTTTTAACCCCTCCCCCCAATTTTTAAAACAACTTAGTACTAGACTATTGTGAATATTTTTAACAAATATTTTTTATCTTCCCATCCTTTTTTTGGAGGCATTTAAGTCCAACACAAAGCAAAACCTATTTCTTTAGTATTGAGAAGGCAAGCTCCATTCTGCACTTACACTAATAGTCACACAGTATAACTTTCATTCAAATCAGAAGAAAAGGCCATGAATTGAATGAAATTAAAATAAAAAAGAGGGAAAAAATTCTAATAAAACAGCAGAAGGTGGGAACGAATAACCCTTTACTATTGTATGGAAGTCTTGGTAAAAGTGGAAAGAAAACCCACTTTGCATAGATGATGACTGTATTTGGGATTCAAATAAAGCAGCACTAATTGAGGGGTCCTAGGTTTCCATTATGTCCACTATAGTATTAGTCTATTAGCTATTAGCACAATAAGGACAATAAACTTCTTAAAAATTGCTAATCTAAGCAACAGAATATATTAATATTACTATCAAGTACAATTAATCAGTGCCTTTATCATTATATCAAATAATTTTTTTAGAAAAGGATAATTATATAGTAACATTTTGAAGCATAAAATATTTACGAAAAGGATGGAATTTAGCTGTGTAGATTTTCATACAATATTTATCTACAGTGTTGATACCATTTTACAGCTTTTATCTTATGTGGTCTTGAATGGCACAATAAAATAAAATGTATTAATTACTGTTTGCATTTTCTACAAAGATATTTACTTTTAATTTTCACTGATGTAAGCCTGAAAAGTACATATTACATTCACACACTACAGCATAACAGTTTAAAACCAAAACTCTGTTCAACTTAAATTCCATAATTAAAAAAAAAAAAAAAAAAAAATGTTGTTCCTTGACTGAAATTTAAACGCTGGTTTGTCGAAGATACATGCCATTTCACCCTTTCACTGCACCACTTGGTGGATTTTCAACCAAGTGCAATCACATAAACTTTCTGAAATGGTATGCGTACTTGTGGTGCAGTACAGGCAGCATAACAAGATAATGCTGTACTGGAATGGTGTGTTAGACAGAAAATAACCTGTAATTTACAGAGCTGAGTGGGCCTATTGCAAGGCTGATGCGGTTCATACCACTAAGCTAGGCAACCTCTTCAAATAGGGTAATACCTATAACTCACAAAAATATAGTGCACCTAACATTATTATTCAGCTTTATTCTGTCAGCTAATTAAAAAAAAAAGTGCTAACTTTTACAAGTAGCCAAAATTTACACTGGGTGTTATAATAAAAACATACATTTGATTTGAGTTTGTATTATAGTAATAATAATAGCAGCTCGCTACTCAAAACGCAGAGTGCCCGGACTCGAACCCACAACCTCGCTTTGGTTATAAGGCAGCAGTTCTTACTTCTGCACCATCCAAGAATACATATCAACTTTCTGTCGATTAACATTTGTTTTTTTAACTCATTAACAGCAATATGTAAATAGATTTTTTTTTCATTGGTTATATTCTTGAATAAAAGTGCACGTTTATTTGATATTGACAGCAATACGTAAATAGATTTTTTTTTCATTGGTTACATTCTTGAATAAAAGTGCACGTTTATTTGATATTTAGGTAAACGTCTTCACACATTATACACTTCACGTCATTATTAGTATAACTTAGAAAAAGTTTATGTTTTTGGTATGTGTTCAGCATTTCTTGCCTCACACATCCTGTCATCCTACACTTAAACAGATCGTTGTAAATGTGGAACACACATAAAATGTATGTATTCCAAATAAAAATATATTATTTACCCAATACAACTCCAGGCACCTTGCACTCAGATAAATACATTTGAGCTCTGAGAATTTTGCGACTGACATCATCTTCGTAACTGGGGATGGGATAGCAGGCTGCTTGTGCTGATCAACATATTTGCAAAATAAGACGCTGATGAGGAGAGGTACAAAAGGAATTTAAGGTGGTCCAGGATTACGAGTTTTGTAAGTGTATATCAGTAGCTATTTTTCAAATTCAGAACTTAAAACACCAAGAGGAGAAGCCTGTTTAGATTCATAATTCTGTAATAAATCAGGATAGAACTCAGAGGTTAAAGGTACCTGAACTAGCACCAGGTCTAGTGCTGTTAATAGAATATTTCATAGCACTTTGGAAAGACAGTAAACATAATAACCTAAGGCTGTTAAACTTAACTTTAGTAAGACACATTTTAAGCCAAATGACAAACTAAAGTATGTTGAGACAGTTGAGGAGCAGTGAAGCTGGTTTAACAAGTACATTAAATTAGATACATTAGGGGATTGAAGAGAGTCCATATTTCATGAATAATGAGTTAAGTAAGGAAAAATGATTTATGACACAAGCAAGACAATTAACTCAAAGATTAGCCAAAAGGTTTCTGTAGATATGACGGAAGTCGTTAAAAAGGACATTAGGAGAGCTAAAAGGAGGACACAGAGAAACAAATGAGAATATAAAAAGATAATTTGAAGAAATTTTCATTCATTCAATATTTTAGTAGTAAAAGAATTTCCACAGAAGACATGAGATATATTCAAATTAACTTAAATATACTGAAACTGAACTAGAAAATGCTATGAATTATTTATTTGAAGTTGGCACATATACAGGTGCTGGTCATAAAATTAGAATATCATGAAAGTTGATTTATTTCAGTAATTCCATTAAAAAAGTGAAACTTGTATATTAGATTCATTCATTACACACAGACTGATGTATTTCAAATGTTTATTTCTTTTAATGTTGATGATTATAACTGACAACTAATGAAAGTCCCAATTTCAGTATCTCGGAAAATTAGAATATCAATTAAGACCAATGTAAAAAAAGGATTTTTAGAAATGTTGGCCAACTGAAAGGTATGAACATGAAAAGTATGAGCATGTACAGCACTCAATATTTAGTTGGGGCTCCTTTGGCCTGGATTACTGCAGCAATGTGGCGTGGCATGGAATCAATTAGTCTGTGGCACTGCTCAGGTGTTATGAGAGCCCATGTTGCTCTGATAGTGGCCTTCAGCTCTTCTGAATTGTTGGGTCTGGCGTATTGCATCTTCTTCTTCACAATACCCCACAGATTTTCTATGGGGTTAAGGTCAGGCGAGTTTGCTGGCCAATCAAGAACAGGGATACCATGGTCCTTAAACCAGGTACTGGTAGCTTTGGCACTGTGTGCAGGTGCCAGGTCCTGTTGGAAAATGAAATCTGCATCTCCATAAAGTTCATCAGCCGCAGGAAGCATGAAGTGCTCTAAAACTTCCTGGTAGATGGCTGTGTTGGTCCATTGTGTTTTCTGAGGTCCAAGGTCAACACCAGCAGATGACATGGCACCCCAAACCATCACTGACTGTGGAAACTTTACACTGGACCTCACGCAACGTGGATTCTGTGCCTCTCCTCTCTTCCTCCAGACTCTGGGACCTTGATTTCCAAATTAAATGCAAAATTTAGTTTCATCAGAGAACATAACTTTGGACCACTCAGCAGCAGTCCAGTCTTTTTTGTCTTTAGCCCAGGCGAGACGCTTCTGACGCTGTCTCTTGTTCAAGAGTGGCTTGACACAAGGAATGCGACAGCTGAAAGCCATGTCTTGCATACGTCTGTGTGTGGTGGTTCTTGAAGCACTGACTCCAGCTGCAGTCCACTCTTTGTGTATCTCCCCCACATTTTTGAATGGGTTTTGTTTCACAATCCTCTCCAGGGTGCGGTTATCCCTATTGCTTGTACACTTTTTTCTACCACATCCTGTCCTTCCCTTCGCCTCTCTATTGATGTGCTTGGACACAGAGCTCTGTGAACAGCCAGCCTCTTTAGCAATGACCTTTTGTGTCTTGCCCTCCTTGTGCAAGGTATCAATGGTTGTCTTTTGGACAACTGTCAAGTCAGCAGTCTTCCCCATGATTGTGTAGTCTACAAAACTAGACTGAGAGACCATTTAAATGCTTTTGCAGGTGTTTTGAGTTAATTAGCTGATTAGAGTGTGGCACCAGGTGTCTTCAATATTGAACCTTTTCACAATATTCTAATTTTCCGAGATACTGAATTTGGGACTTTCATTAGTTGTCAGTTATAATCATCAACATTAAAAGAAATAAACATTTGAAATACATCAGTCTGTGTGTAATGAATGAATCTAATATACAAGTTTCACTTTTTGAATGGAATTACTAAAATAAATCAACTTTGTCATAATATTCTAATTTTATGACCAGCACCTGTAAACAAGTTGACTCCTTCCTAACAACAACAGGTGGTATTACAGTTGTATTCAATGATTTTTATAAGAAGGACAGAGAAGCTGAATACTGTATCTTGTCAATGTCCAAGTCCACATAATATATACAGTAGATACTACTAAAAAGCCCAAAATGATGTTAGATTAAATTGTTAGATTACATAGCACAGTGTTACAAGGAAGAAAAAAGTCAGATTATTCTTGAGTTATACAACAAAGAAGAAACAGCGTTCTGGTGGCTAAGCCACTAACGGCTTAACAGCCACAAGCTAATTTTTCAGGATGGATTAAGCTTTCAACTTTCTTTACTTTTCACTTCCTTAATATTGTGTATTCTGAGGAGGTTAATGCTACTCAAGGTTTAAAATGCAAAGCCTGGTGTTTTGTATGTAGATGACCCTAAAGGCATCAAATAAAACTAGGATGGATGAGTTTGAGTAGATCTGGTATCTGTATTATAAAAAAGATTTCGCAGCATTTGAGGAGTAACAGAGAACTTCTGATCAAGACTGATTCCAGGACTACGAGGTATTTACTATAAGGAATGACTGAAACACTTGAATCTTTTCAGTTTTAGCAAATGGAGGTTAAACATGACTGAAATGTTCAAAATAATGAAAGGAATTTGTGAAGTGGACTCCAGGTCTTTAAAATGAGCTTTTTAAACAACAACACAGGGCATGGATGGATGCTGGATTTGGGGAAAATATATTTTAGAAAGAGATTATTAAAAAAAAACAAAACAAAAAAAAAAAAAACACAGATGTGGAATAAGTTAATAGTATGGTAGGTAGAAACACGTTGAGGACCTCCAAAACTTCAATGAATGATTTCTGCAAAACTTGAATTTGTTGAAAAACGATTAATGAGCTAGTTGGGTTGAAAAATCTATTGTCAAAATTATGTTTTTAGTACAGGTCAGGTACATAATTAAAACGTAACAAAAATATCACGCACACCCGTTTCCACGCTCATTTCTAGAGGTCATAAAACTAAACTTGCCGTAAAACGAGCAAATTTTTACAGCAGCCTCACTTTGCACACACACGTTTCTGTTAAGTTTTGCAAATTGACAGCACTCAGCATCAAAGCAGTGCTACTACTTTGTCATTTACCTTCTATTTAATATTTGCATCCATGACGCAGGCATTATCAAATACACTGTAATTGCATTATCGTTTACAGATTTAATTCACTTGATTGTAATCATTCTATAACAATATAATGGTGCATGGAACGGCCAAACTACTCCAACTATCAGTATAGAGCGTGTATGTATAGATGATGACGATTTCGATTTCCAAGAACTATCCCTCTTGGAGCTGTGTTCTGAACTGGTGCCGGCTTTGCAAAGGCAGACTTTGAGGAATTGTGCTGTACCTGCTGTTTTGCAAGTTCTGTCCACTCTCGGGTGTTTAGCCACAGCAGCTTTCAACATGAGCCATGTAAATAGCAGAGAATTGATCCATTTTGGAGCTTGTGCCGACGCTACACCAGAAAGGTGTTTTCAGAGAATGTGCTTATGTAAATAGAAAGCATTTCCACCCTATTAATGTGCTGCTCTATAGTGCACAGAAAGTGTGTTGCATTGTGCAAGCGTTTAGCATGCTGCATAATGTGGCAAACTATCATGGCTTATTCATACACATTGTGCAAGCCTTTAGCATGCTGCATAATGTGGCAAACAATCGTGGCTTACTCATACAGTACCTGAAGTGATGCGGTATGATAAACCTGACTCTGACTCACCAAATGATCAGCCAAATCAGACAGTGTTAAATCTTTGTTTGAATATAATTACCAGAATATAAAAACAGGTAATCAGATGCAGAATTTATTTTTTAACCAATTCATTTAATTTGTGATCAATATCGCATAGTACAGCCCTTATATTCCTAAGTTCATTGGAAACATCTCTTACGGCATCCACTACTGCATTATGCGACTCCAGAACAGCGTCCATCAGCACAGTGCCAGATGGTCGGCCAGCAGTTTCTGAGGCAGAGGTGTGTGTGCAGCCAGCGGCCAAATATATGCTGGGCACAGCAGTACCATCACTGTGTGGATTTGTGTCCTCAGCATGGGGGTTTGGGAATGGCTGGGGTGTCAGTGTTTGCAATATTGTCTAAAATCAGAGGGTAGGATGCAACTTGCTTTTCATATTGACTTTGATATCTGACCACTTTTTTATTTCAGGCACTGTGCCACTTTCTGAACTCGAACTTTCAAGTGTCTCTGCCACACTGTACCACTCCAACTTCTTTATGTTGCTTATACCACTGCTTAGGCCAACAATAGTATGTTTTTCCTTGCCTCCACTTCACATTCCCTGAAATTCTTTCTTCCACATGCTTTTGCCATTGTCTTTAAACAAAACACTAAATAGAAGGGGCTATTTATACTGATTCGCATATTCAAATATGTGAAATTCTGGGAGGAGGGTGGGGCAGTAGGCACGTGCACCTGTGTTAAATTTCATGTTCATTGGGATTTATAAAGGGGAAGTGCGTAGTTTTATGCATCTGAATATTTTTGTGCGTACATGCATTTTCCAGTTTTATCCATATGCCATGTTTTAGTGTGAATTCTATGCATGGTGTTATACAGCAGTTATACTGCATACGTTTCTGTTTCTCTTGTAATTGTCTAATTCAACCCTGCCAAATGGAACAGTTGGGCTGCAGAAATTAAAAGAGCAACAAAAATGCACAAATATATCAGAACTACAAGGAAGAACTATTAAAACTGCAAGTAATCCAAAACTAGTCTGCACTACTGTTTATTTAATTTTCCTGGAAGAATAATGACAATATCTGAAATCCTTTAAGACATCATTCAAGCATAAAGTGCATTTAATCAAATAATTTCATTTTCACAAATGTGAAGATATAGGCTCCTCTGTTCTCCCACTCTCACAGCTACTGAAGAGATACTCTATTACAGTGGTTCCCAAAGTGGGGGTCGCGAGACATTGGGGGGGGGTCGCAAGATGATTTCCAAGAAATCAAATACTTTTTAAAAACTTTTTAGAAATTAATTAATTTAATTTTTTAGAAATAACATTTTATCCATAACTAACAAAAGATAAAAACTAGTAGTTAATAGTTACATTTAAAAAAAACATGCAAATTAAAAAGCCATCAGACTCTCTTGGAGCGAGTGCGTCGGTGTGTGTACAGACGGTGCTGGAGTGATGCTGGGGAAAAAGAAAGGTCTTAAAGCAAGAGTCTTACAAGTGGCGCCTCACGTAAAATTCACTTAACCCAGAACTTAAACGTGTTCTTGAGACTTCGATAAAAATGGTCAACAATATAAAAGCGCATCCACTCAATATCAGACTGTTTGCCACTCTCTGTAACGAACTGCGATCGGAGCATGAGTGCTTGCTTTTCTATACAGAAGTCAGGTGGCTTTCGCGAGGGAATGTGCTCTGCCGCCTGTTTGAGCTGCGGGACGAAGTGCGCTTATTTCTGATGGAGCATGGGTCCCAGCTCGCTGATCACCTCACTGATCCTGACTGGTTAACAAGGCTAGCGTATTTGGCTTGCATATTTGAAAAACTGAATGGACTTATGTCATTTCAAGGTGAGAACACACACATAATTTCGCTAAATGATAAAATCCACGCATTCAAGAGAAAACTTGAGCGCTGGACTGAGCGAGTTGAAATAGGAAGGATTGATATGTTTTCTGAGCTGGATGAAAAAAGTTATATGGTTGTTAGAGCGTTATGTTCTTTTTTGTTGTCATGCTCTTGTTTGGATAAGATATTTTGTTGAAATTAAACAAATGAGTAAATTACTATTAAAAAAAATTATATGGTTGTTAGACCATTGTGTTCTTTCGTGTTGTCATTCTCATGTTTGGATAAGCCTATTGGCGCATGTGCACCGTTGCGCGCAACATTTGTATATTTTAACCACTTCCGAGGATAGTGGGGGTCACGAGTCACTGGCACGGTTATTTTGGGGGTCGTGAGCTGAAAAGTTTGGGAACCCCTGCTCTATTACATTTTTGGTGACTATCCATAGGGATTTATATACAGTGATCCCTCGCTATATCGCGCTTCGCCTTTCGCGGCTTCACTCCATCGCGGATTTTATATGTAAGCATATTTAAATATATATCGCGGATTTTTTGCTGGTTCTCGGATTTCTGCGGACAATGGGTCTTTTAATTTCTGGTACATGCTTCCTCAGTTGGTTTGCCCAGTTGATTTCATACAAGGGACGCTATTGGCAGATGGCTGAGAAGCTACCCAGCCTACTTTTCTCTCTCTCTTGCGCTGACTTTCTCTGATCCTGACGTAGGGGGATTGAGCAGGGGGGCTGTTCGCACACCTAGACGATACGGACGCTCGTCTAAAAATGCTGAAAGATTATCTTCACGTTGCTATCTTTTGTGCAGCTGCTTCCTGAAATGACATGCTGCACGGTGCTTTGCATACTTAAAAGCTCGAAGGGCACGTATTGATTTTTGATTGAAAAACAAACTCTGTCTCTCTCTATCTCTCTCTCTCCCTGCTCCTGACGGAGGGGGTGTGAGCTGCCGCCTTCAACAGCTTTGTGCCGCGGTGCTTTGCATACTTAAAAGCCAAACAGCCCTATTGATTTGTTTGCTTTTCTCTATCTATGTGACATTCTGTGCTCCTGACGCGCACTCCTTTGAAGAGGAAGATATGTTTGCATTCTTTTAATTGTGAGATGGAACTGTCATCTCTGTCTTGTCATGGAGCACAGTTTAAACTTTTGAAAAAGAGACAAATGTTTGTTTGCAGTGTTTGAATAACGTCCTGTCTCTCTACAACCTCCTGTGTTTCTGCGCAAATCTGTGACCCAAGCATGACAATATAAAAATAACCATATAAACATATGGTTTCTACTTCGCGGATTTTCTTATTTCACGGGTGGCTCTGGAACGCAACCCCCGCGATGGAGGAGGGATTACTGTACCGCATTTTTGCCATATACAGTCATTATATATTCTACAACATTTAATAATAATAATAATAATAAAAAAATGTCAGCCATGATACTGCCTGACTTGAACTGCACATGAATGCAGGCTCTGCCAATTTCCTCATTATCACCCTGGTGCCACTTGTCCATGCTACCACATGCTCTTACATCCACCTGGAGCCTATAAAAAAAAAAAACTCACATCACAACAGACCTTTACCTCACTTCACCACCACTCTTAATACACAATGCCAATCCAACATTCATCCATTGTCCAACCCGTTGAATCCGAACACAGGGTCACAGGGGTCTGCTGGAGCCAATCCCAGCCAACACAGGGCGCAAGGCAGGGAAACAATCCCGGCCAGGGTGCCAACCCACCGCAGGACACACACACACACACCAAGCACACACTAGGGCCAATTTAGAATCGCCAATGAACCTAACCTGCATGTCTTTGGACTGCGGGAGGAAACCCACGCAGACATGGGGAGAACATGCAAACTCCACGCAGGGAGGACCCGGGAAGCGAACCACCGTGCACCACCATGCCGTGCAAAGATGATTCATTTCAAGTTCATTTAATACTGCTACAAATCACAATTCTGTATTACCACAAAACTTTAAAATTAGATCTGTCTCATCATAAAATGGATTTGAAGCTGCCTTGTGACCTTGCCTCCTTGCCTACTATAAGCAGGTTAGGAAAACAAATGGTGAATGAAAAATATTGTAACATTGCTGACAAGCTGCAGTGGTCTGGGTATCAGTCACCCAAGCATATGAGCTGACATAATGAGGGCTTCAGGGGACCCTTTAAAATGGGAAAACAAGCCAAAGTCTCAAAAGAATTCCAACTTGTACAGCCACAGTGAACAATCATTTAAAGACTGTAAGCTACCTAAAAGCGCACTGTAAAGAGTAAGAAATCATGGGTACTGGGAGTCTGTGTGCCAAACCACCACATACCTGCACACTTCCCAATCAAACTTTGTGTGTGACGAACTGATCAGGCTGCTTTGCCTTAGCTACAGTGCACTAGTACTAAATTAGCAAAAGACAGGTATCTCACATGCCTCCTTCTGCAAATTAATGCCTGACAGTTTTCTTGTGAAGCACGCAAGACAGAGGTAATTTCTGCAAATATTTGGAGAATTATGTACACTGGTGATGTGCTCAGCATATTGGTGATGGACAGTATTCTCAACTCCTCACTAATACAGGATTTGATGTATTTGAAGTTAAAGGCATAGTCCAGACTATTATGGATAAGTATGTAAAATATTGCCTATTTATTTTTTTTAATGTTGTTTTGGACTTCCTTCCATCCACACTAAAAGCATTTGACTACTGTAAGTCCTCTCCAAAGTGTTTTTAATTGTCATGTGATCAGGTACCTGGTTGTCATATGATCCACATGAAAATGGCAAGGCAAGAGGAGCTCTCTTCATGCCAAATTCTCCATTTAAACACTGACCACAACAACTTGAAACCAAAATATCTACTGCATGATATAACTTTCATCATCTACGAGAACTTTCATCAAAGCGTTTCACTGCACCTCAAATAAGTGTTGATCTACACACAAAGACATTCATTTCCTAGTTTTTCTCAAAATAATCTAGACTTTTGTTTAATCCCATTAAGTACAGCTTACCTGAGGACATCAGAAGTCTTGCTCGAGTCCATAGGATGGGAGTGTTTGCTGTGAAGTAGCTCTTCTGATTGCATTGAAGGCACATGAAGGTGCAGAGAGGCCTGTGGATAGAGTTCATCAAGACATGTAAAGCACTCTTCAGTTTAATGAAAGGTAAGTGGGTACGATACTAAGTTTAAAAAAACAAACAAACAAACAAACAAACAAACAAACAAAAAACAAACAGTTGAACTGGCATGCAAAGTTCCGTCTCAGCCTCCATCAGTTTAACACCCAAAAGCTAATTTTCAGCATGGAATAAGTTTTCTAATTTCTTTTCATTTCCCCAATACTCTGCACTCTGGTGAGGTTAATGCTACTTGAGGCTTAAAATGCAAAGCCTGGTGTACTGCATGTGGGTGACACTGAATGTTCCCCTGGGGACAAAGCTAGCTATGTATCTTTCTTTATTACATTTTGCCATTTATTTAAATTTCTATAGGACAGTGAAGCCTTTAGGAACCAAGTTATAAACTGAAAATAAAGCATGTAAAGCACATGACAGCGTATTAACCATATGGAGGCAAATTTCAAACAGGTAAACAATCTGTTTTTCAGTTTTTGGAACAGTCTGGGAACAGCATGCAGAAGGACAGCAAGGCTCTACAGAGAGTGGTGTGGTCAGCTGGACCCATTACAGGCTGTGCACAAACTAACCTCCAGGACATCTACATCAAGTGAGGTCAAACCAGGGCAAAGAAAATCACCTGTGACACAAGCCATTGCAACAACGGCCTCTTTTCTGTGCTATGGTCAAGTAAACACTACCGTAAGCTATTTCCCCCCATAGGAAAAGTGTCTAGAAATACATGATGCCCCATTGTTAACTGTCTCGCATTAAGTTATTTAACTTATTTTGTTATTTATTGCATACTTACAAATATATTAATGATTTTTGAATTTATACAGTTATGTACTATTATTGTATTTTTATATTCATCTCAAGGCACAGTCATAGAAGCTGAGCAACTAAGCATGTCACCACATATTATACTGTATGTATAATTTGTATGTGACAAATAAAATTTGATTTGAATTGGCCAAGTGCAGCAGAAGTTACAAACTCAAATTTGTCTCTGCACAATGACGTTGAAATTGTACTTACATTCAAAAGGCAAAAAATTAACAGTGATTCCTGATATAAACAGAACCAAGAGTACTTAAGCCAGGGGTCTCAAACATGTGGCCCATGAGGCAATTATCTGCAGCCTGCAACAGCTTACTTGAACTGCCAAAATCTACCACTAAAATCCATTTTACTTTGCAGCATTTACTTACAATACTGTTTCCAGTCCGATGATCAGAATTAAAATACCATTCTTCTTACTTACCTCAACATTCAGTGTTGTTACTTTTATTTCCAGTGGCGTTAGTTAAACATAAACAGTTCACATAAACGTTTGCAAATTACTTTGTACAGCTCTTGCTGTTAATTGTATGCCTCATTGTTGATCAAAGTCATTAATGTTGTATTCGTCATCAAAAAAGCTTAAGACTGTTGACAATAAACAAATTTTCCAGGATAAATGGAAAAATTTATGTTTTGACATGGAGGTCGGACACAGAGCCCAGTGTCTCATTTGTTTGCAGGTGTTTAAGGTGTACAATGTGCGTTGACATTACAGTACACTGCATCAAGAACAGTATGGTGCATTGTCTGGCAAACTGCGAGTGGAAAAGGTTCAGTAGTTGAAATATGCATAAATTACAAATCAGCAAAAAACTATTTCTTGAATGTTAGCAAGTCAAAGGAAGATTTTGTAAAAGTGAGTTTTGTCCTCTGTAATATGATAGCAAAATCTTCACGACCACTCACTGAAGGTCAATTCATAAAAGATTGTTTTATAAAGGCATGTGAAATTATTGGTCTGGACAAAAAGAAACCATTTCAAGGCATAAGTTTGTCCGCAAATACAGTTGCTAGGAGAATCACAATCAGGTAGTAACATTCATCAGCAATTAATTATAGCAGCAGCAGGTTTTCAAGCATAATCCATAGCGCTTGATGAGAGTACTGGTGTTAACAGATACTACATGCTGTGCTGTGTTCATTCGTGGGGTTGATGAAAACCTAAACATAACTGAAGAATTATTAAATTTATTACCTATGAATTGCACAATGACTGGTCTTGATATTTTTCAAGAATTGGAAGGTTGCATTAACAGAGCAGGACTGCTGTGGGAAAAACTCATGTCCGTAGCAACAGACGGTGCACCAGCAAAGTGTACTGAAAACGATGGTGGTGTGGGATTATTTAAAGCAAAACGAAACCAGCTTTCTTTGTCAAGTCCTTTTACTGCCATACACTGCATTCTGCATCTGGAAGTGCTGTGTGGCAAAAGTCTACAAATGAAAGAAGTTATGGACGTTGTTGTTAAAGACGGTTAATTTTATATAAGCAAGAGGTCTCAACCACAGGCAGTTCACTTCATTCTTGTCAGATATGGACACTGAATATGGAGAGTTGCTGTATCATAAGTCAGATGGCTGAGTCAGGAAAACGTGTTGAAGAGATTTTTTGCTTTAAGGAAGGAGATAGCACTTTTTATGCCATTAGAAGATAAAGACGTTTGACAAGTTTCTGATCTGTCTTTTCTATCAGATTTAGCATTTCTCACAGATGTCAGGTAACACCTCAATGTACTCACCTTGAGGCTCCAGGGTCCAAAGCAGGTGATTACGATGAAGAACGACAGTGTCAAATCATTCAGATGTAAGCTGTCTTTGTGGGCCAAACAGCTGAAGTCTGGCAATTTGGCTCATTTCTCAACTATGCAGTCATTGGTATGCATCGAACCAGAACATTTGAATATTATTCAGATATCATTTCTCAATTACTTGAAGAGTTAGAGCGACGTTTTAAGGAGTTCGGGACTCTTGAACCTCAATTTACACTCTGTACGACTCCGTTTGCGGTGGACGTTACTTGTGTTTCAGAAGATTTACAGATGGAGATTGTGGACTTACAGTGCAACACTGTGCTTAAACAGAAATATATGGATATTGGTGTCCCAGAGTTCTACAAGTTTGTGTCTCACGAAAGATTTCCAAAACTTGTTAACCCCAATGCCAGAATTATGGCCATGTTTGGCAGTACATACGCATGCAAACAGTTCTTCTCATCAAAGAAGATTAACAGATCAGCGTTACGTTCAAGACTTACAGATGAGCTGCGTGCAACATTGTGACTGGCTACCGTGCACGACATCAAGCCCAATCTTGACGTTCTTGTGTCTGCCAAATGCTGCCAACTGAAAAGTCAGACTGCAGGCTGCTTGCTGCTTGTGTTGGTCGACACATTTACAAGACAAAAGACTCTGATGGAGAGGTGCAAAGGGATTTAAGGTGGGCCAGGTTTACGAGTTTTTTTCATAGGCTTTGGTTAAAGTAGTGGCCTACATGCAATGACAACAGTATATATTAATGTTTAGTTTTTTGGACTGAGGAAATCAGTTCCAAAAACGTACCCAAACTGAAATTTTGGGTAATGACCATTCTGAAAACAGTCACCTAATTGCGGCTCTGAATATGGATCTTAGGAATAATGATTAAGCATTTAGATATTTCAACGACTATTTTAGTATTTAACCAAAAATGCTTTGGATGATGAGGCCGAGTTTAAATTTTGTGAATCTGATGGAGTTACTATTACCTTTCAATATAAAACTGGTATTGTTTCTATTATAAATTAATGAGCCAGTATTTGGGAATACCACTTTCAGCATAATATGAACAGAGGACAACATGACATTATTTGTAGTAGAGCTTATAATCTGGTACGCCTGAACCAAGTCCAAAAATAATGTGAGACATCTACAAACTTTTATAGTTCAGTGAATTACTTTACCAGTACTTTGCATACATTGTAAACAGAAAATTGTTACTATCAAGACTACTTTCTATGTAATGAAAAATGACAAACTGATCTTGACTACGATTGTACTTTGATAAAAAAGATAATTTAATTGACTCAAAATCTTAACAAAATACCTTAAGGAATAAGGGGCATCGGTTCTGTGCTTGGGGACAGGCTGACCAAAACCAATCTGGCAGAGGACCTGCTTTTGCTGTTGAGACAAAATAGCCAAGAGCCAGTGGCTGCTGTAGAATGTTGGGAGCTTCATCATGGGACTCTGTTGACAGAAGTCTATCAGTACCTGGCCCCTAGAAATAGATTTAAATAATGTTAGAACTGAACTGTTTGCAAATTATACATTATAAATTGATCATTGTAAACTTTTCTCAAAGAATATCTAAGAAAATCTTAAAAAACAAGTCAATTAAAATGAATTCAAAACAAGATAATTAGGAGCAAGAACAGGTTACTAATTTAAAAAAGGGTTAGAATGAAAACCTGGAGCCCTCTAAGTCTGGAGTTGGGGACCCATGAGCTAGAACATCTTCACCTGTTGCACTGACTGACTGGATTTGGGAAATCAATGACATTTTTTTACAACTCAATCCTGATAAAACAGAAATCTTATTAGTTGGTACCAAATCTGTCCTTTCTACCCTTTGCGGGCTAAAAATTGATGTCGATGGGATCCTGGTTGAACACTTAGCATCAGTCCATAATTTGGGTGTCATCTTTGATCAGCTTCTTACTTTTCAACCACACATTAGCTCAATAGTAGAGCCTGTTTTCATCTTCACAACATTGCTCATCTGAATTCTTTCCTCAGTGTGAAAGATACTGAAACACTCAATCATGCTTTCATCACTACCCGTCTGGACTATTGCAATGCATTGTTTTATGGCCTCCCGACTAAATATATCAATAGTACACTATGTTCAAAATTCTGCTGCTCGTTTACTTACACACACTAAAAAAATCTGCTCACATCACTCCTGTCCTCTATGATTTGCATTGGGTTACCAGTTTCTTCAAGAATCAAATATAAAATTATTCTCATCACCTTTAAAGCCCTTCATGGTTTAGCCCCTCATTATCTGTCTGAGCTGCTGCTTCCTTACACTCCTGCCCGTGCATTAAGATCATCAGATGCTAACTTACTCACTGTACCTAAACACAGGTTAGTAACTATGGGGGGGCAGAGCTTTCAGTGTGATTGCTCCTAAAATTAAAAACATCTTT
This sequence comes from Erpetoichthys calabaricus, assembly GCF_900747795.2. Lineage (NCBI taxonomy): Eukaryota > Metazoa > Chordata > Cladistia > Polypteriformes > Polypteridae > Erpetoichthys > Erpetoichthys calabaricus. The sequence continues at coordinate 72,640,186 of NC_041401.2, forward strand.
TCAATGAGTATTATTCTTTTTCTAATATGTAGTTTCTAATGTCTTTTTAATGTGTTTATTGAATTGTAAAGTGTCCCTGAGTGTATGAAAGGCACTACATAAATAAAACATTATTATTATTATTATTATTATAAGGACCTAGAAAGTATTTCCTTCTTTAATATCAAAAGACTAAACCAGATTCAGTAAAGGAAGACACTTGGCTTCAATTTGGCATCTGTTTAACATAATATACTCAACCCATGAAACCTAACACATCAGAGATCTTACTATCTTTGCACACAGAAAAAAAGAGTTGAATGGGACTATCTATTCACCACATTGCACAAATTGGTTTGGCCTAAATAGATCTACATAGATGAAATAATGTAATGTAAGTCCAGAAGCCTCAGTTTGTATTTACAACACAAATTTAGACTACTTCAAACTTGAACGTGGCACTTGAAAAGGGTGCCCTTTTTCTTTTTGAAATAGCCATTGGTTATTCATTTCGAAATACATTAGAGATTAATTGATTGGGGTTATCAGAAAAGGACTTGAATAGAAAATACCACAGATGATATGGTAATTTATATATCAGACTCACAAAAATCTTTTAACAATAGTCCTTAATGCATTAGAAGATTTCAAAGGACATCTGGACTCAAAATCAATTTGAATAAAAGTGTGCTGTTTCCAGAGAAGTCTCTAGCACACCACACTAGACTGGTCATTAATCTGTTCATTCTATCAAGACAGTTAAAATATTTAGCGATAAACAAAATAATAATAATAATGTTACATTTATTGAGCGCCTTTCACAAACCCAAGGTCGCTTTACATACAGAGTATATAAAAAAAAAATAAAAAAATTACACAGATGACAAAAGTTCGTAGAAGAGGAAAATTTTCAGTTGAGATTTAAATGTGCAGAAACAGAAGCAATCTCGAAGAGACTGAGGAAGAGAGTTCCAGAGTTGAGGGGCTATAGCACTGAAGGGCCTGCCTCCCAAGGTGGAGAGTCTGGTGCGTGGGTCAGTAAGGAGATTACTGCTCAAGGACCTGAGAGAGTGACAAGAAGTGTAAAGAGCTAGTAGCCGAGTGAGGTAGAGGGGGCAAGGTTATGTAGGGCTTTGAAGGTGAGAAGCAGAATCTTAAATTTAATCCTTGATGGAACCGGTAACCAGTGAGGCTGGGAGAGAATTGGGGAGATGTGAGCAAAACGCTTTGTATAAGTGACTCAGCTGCGGAGTTCTGAATATACTGTAGCTTCTATATAGATTTTGCAGGGAGGCCAATGAAGTGGGAATTACAGTAATCAATACAAGATATTATGAAACAATGAACCAGAGTTTGAGCATCATTAAAGGACAGAAATGGACAGAGGCGGGCAATGTTATGGAAATGATAGAATGAAATTTTGGAAAGAGACCTAATGTGTAGCTCAAAGTTAAGTGATGAATCAAACAAAACACCAAGATTTCTGACAACAGGAGCAGGTTTGACAAGTGTACCATCAACAGAAATAGAGAAATTGGGTGCCTTAGAAAGTTGGGATTTTGGACCTACCAGTAACACTTCAGTAGCTTAAGATCATTGATGCATTCATTGAGCGTGCGGGGAGATGAATCTGTAGGGGAGTCTGTACTAAGACATAACTGTATATCGTCTGTATAACAGTGGAAGTTAAGGCCATGTCTGCGAATAATCTGACCCAAAGGAAGGATATAAAGTAGAAAAAGTAATGGCCCAAGGACTGAACCCTGAGGGACACCATGTGACACAGGTGAGGTGGAGGATTTATATAGGCCGAGTGTGACAAACTGTTGCCTATTAAAAAGATATGATGTGAGCCATTGAAGGGCTAAGCCAGAGATGCCTACAGCAGACAGACATGACAGGAGGATTTCATGGTTAAAAGTGTCAAATGCTGCACTTAAGTCAAAGTGGAGGAGAATATTAAGGGAACTGCAATCTGCAGACCAGAGAAGATCATTGACTACACGGAGAAGAGCTGTCTCAGTGCTGTGCTGTGTATGAAAGCCAGACAGAAAAGGCTCATAGAGTGTATTTTCTAGAAGAAAAGCATGGAGATGTGTAGCAACCACACGTTCCATCACCTTTGCCAAATAAGGGAGATTAGAGATATGCCTGTAAATGGAGAGAGGAGGAGGATCCAGGTCAGGTTTAAAGATTGGGGTAATTGCAGCAGTTTTGAGGGCAGTAGGGACAGAACCTGAAATGAAACATGCATTTACCAATGAGACAATAGGAATATGGATGAGCATGTCTTAAGCAGAGAAGTGGGGTCAGGATCAAGCAGACGGGAGGAGGCATTAGACTTATTAATAAGTTCAGAGATGGTAAGAGAGTCAACAGGCGAGAAACAAGCAAGTCTTGATGATGGAGATCGAGAATGAGTGAGTGATTGTGGTGTGGAGGGGAAACTGTGATAGATTTGATCAATTTTGGTATTAAAGAAATGCCTAACACTGTTCAGCTGTATTGGGGCATGCTAGAGGAGGGGGTTGGAGGAGTTTATTAACAGTTCTAAAAAGAGTTCTAGGCCTAGTCTTAGCACCATTTACGAGAGAGGAATAATAGTTGGAGCAAGCAGTGTTAAGGGCATCCCTATATTTAAGTATGTGCTTAGTGTAAAGCTGTGAATGAACTATGAAGCCCTTTTTCTTATAAAGCTGTTCAAGACACTGGCTAGTGGCTTTCATAGCCCTGAGCTCATCGGTGTACCAGGGACAGGAACCTGCCTAGTCCTTAAGGGATCAAAGTTATCTAACAGTTGAAAACATGGTTTCCCTTTATAACAGCTGTGTTTCCCAAGAGAGGGAAGACTATGCAATTCAGAAAGAGACTAAGACAGAAGGGAAGCAGCAAACAAATCAGAATTAACACATCTAATGTTGCGATAGGTGACAAGACTTTTTCTTGACAGATGTAGTGGTAATAATGCTAAAGTTACATTCAATAATCTTATGATCAGAAATATCAGAGAGTGAACCTGAGACAGAGACATTATTCAAGCCTTTTGAACAAAGCAAATCAAGAATATGACCCCGAGTATGAGTGGGGAAATCCACATGCTGTGTCAAGTCAAAACAATCCAAAGTTGAGAAATTCAACTGTAAGAGAGCAGTTGATATCAACATGAATATTAAAATCACCAAGTAAAAATACAACAGGGCAAAGAGATGAGATTACAGTGAGAAGTTCATTAAATTCAGACAAAGTTCACCACAGATTTGGGAGGGCGATAAACTAACAACAGCAGTACAGGAGGGGAGGAAACCATTTTAATAGCAATATATTCCTTCATTGTCAAGGTAGCTCTATGAACCACAGCCTGGCCACCCCCTTTCCCTGTTAACCTGGGTTTGGATATGTGACTATAGCCTGGGGGAGACAGCAAGTTTAAATGTAAATAGTCACCAGGTTGTTGCCAAGTTTCTGTAAGAAGAAACATGTCCACTTGCTTCTGGGAGATAAGGTCATTAATCAGCGAGGTCTTGTTAATGATGGAGCGAGTGTTCAAAAGGGCGAGCCTAAAGTTGCAACAGCCGGCACAGTAGGTCCCAGACACTTACTGAAGAGGACGAAGATGGCCCATGTTTATTCCTCGGACAGCCCTAGCTTTACGCCAGTGAACATGGTGAGATGTCAATCTACTTGGAATCAACACATCCGAGCCATAGATCCGTGAGGGGCCTCTTTTAGACCGGTGAATATAGCGAGGACACAGAGTAATTCCAAGTGACTGGCAAAAACTAAGTCAGGGAGACCAATCGTGGATGAGAGTCAAGATTTTTAAGTTCATATGGAGAACATATAAGCTGCATTGCCAAAAAAAAAAAAAAAAAGTAGAAATGACAACATACAGCACAATTCCAAACCAGAGACAGAACAGACTAAAAATATCCAGACACTGGTGGACACTGCCAAGAGCGAACAGAATGCCACACAACACCATGCTAACTCCAGCTACAAATGTTAGCCAACCCAAATCTCACTGCATAACCAGCTAGAAAAGGTAAAGCACAGCGGGCAGGCTGCACTTTCGCAGTTCAAACTGGCGACTGCAAACGAAGCAAGAGTAGATTCATACTCACTGCAAAGGCAGTAACGAGAGAAGGAAGAGAGCTCGCACAGGTGTGATCTGGGCAATCGCCAGTGGCATTCGTAAGTAAAATTCGAAAAGAGAAGTCAAATCAGAAGATAAAGGTCGAAAAGTCAGACGGGACAAAACAAAACAAATACAACAACGCCGGTGAGAAGCGGTAGCAAAATGCGCACAGCGTACTCTCAACCGGAAGTGGCAAGTACAGCTAATTCTTTAGCTGTAAGTAGTCTTCCATGAATAAATTTGAAGATACCATTCAACATAATTTTGATAACAGTATGGGAAAAAAAAATCAAACAAGATGTTAACAGATGATCTATCCTCCACCTCACCTTAGCAGAGTGAATCAATACTATCAAGATGAACATCCTTCCTAAGTTACTATTTCTATTTCAGGGCATCCCTACATACATCAGTAAGTCAGACTCAATCATAATCCCAGTTATCTGGAATTTGAGATGTCTATGCATTCAAACAGCATCTCTAAAAAGACCTAAAGAGAAGGTGGCCTGACACTACCTATCTTTCAATTTTATTACTGGACAGCAATATACACCATAAAGACCTAGAAATCGGCACAACTTAATGAATTTACACTTGCTTGGACAGCAATGAAAATTAAATTGTCATGTTCTGCTTTGTGCCCCAGTAAATACTAACTTTTGTTAACAAATCAGTAATCTAATCGTCCAACAATCACTCATAATATGGAAACAATGCAGGAGGTACTTTTAAGGCAGAGAAGCTTCTCACACTACTCAGTACTTAATCTTTGGAAAATTCTTTTGAGCTGCACATAATCAATTGGCATCTTATGAACAATTGGGCTTCACATTTAACTTTCCAGTAACACAATTTTCTCACTATTTTAAAATTATAAATTTTATTAAAAGAAACAAACAATTTTCCAGATTTCCCACTCATTACTGTCTCAGGGGCAATACTGAACAGTCTTGAAGACTCAGACAGCGCCTCAACAATATATAAAAACATCACAAAGAATATGGTGGGAAAAGGGCCTTTCTATTAACATCTCAGAAAAGGAGTGGAAGGTTAACCGTACCTAAAATATACTCTAGCTCTACACGCACTAAGCAATAGTTCAGCTTAAAATGTTATATTGATCACAACTGTCTCTTTTAAAATCTTCCAAAATGTATCCAAAACAAGATCCAACTTGCGAGCATTACAATCTAGCTCTAACATCAATATGACATATATTTTGAGGATGTACAAAATTAACAATTTTGGACAAAAATCTGTATATACTGATCAGAAGCCTTTGTGTCCATCCTAACCCATTTACAGCTATATTTGGAGTACTCCAAGATGGGCTATGGACAAAGACAAATTTATTGAAATAGTCTATACCACACTACAACCATGCAGACATATCTTGCTTAACACTAGAATCACTGAAGCCTATGAAAAAAAGTCGTAATGCCGGGCCACCTTAAATTCCTTCGCACCCCTTCATCGGTGTCTTTGTTTTGCAAATGTATCAATCAGCAACTGTAGCAGGCAGCTTGCTCACTCATCCCCTACCAAGGCAGCAGAAGTCAAATCAGACACTGAAGTCTCTTTATCTGGGACTTTGTTGACCATAATTGTATAGGGTAAATAATATATATTGTTATTCGGAATATATACATATCCCTTCAGCGATATCTTTTACAAGTAGCAAAAATTTACAACGGGTGCTACAGACTCAAATCAAATGTATGTTTTAATTATATAATAGTAATAAAACAGCACCTCATTAATCAAAATGGAAAATGCAAGGAAGACCCAGGATCGAACCCTCAACCTCTTGATTTAGAAGCAGCCATTCTTACCTCTAAACCAGACATGCGATTGATAAAAGGTCTTCTGTTTTTACATATTGACAGCAACATGTAAACTGAATAATTTATTCAAGAATATAACCAAAGAAAAAGAAAGGTGCTCTGGTTTTGTTATACTTTTTTTGAAAGTATTTATTTGATATTTGGACTTCAGTCTTCACTCGTTATACACTTCATTTGTATTTTGCATTTTGTTTCAGTTTTAGTTATGTATTCAACATTTCTTGCCTTGTATTTCCTGTCATCAAACATTTACCCAGATCATTATCGACACTGAAAACACATGAAGTAATATATAATTATTTGGAATATATATATTTACCCTATACAATTCCAGGCATCTCACACCCAGATAAACAGACTTGAGCTTTGAGCATTTTGTGTCTCATTTCAGCTCCGTTAGTTAGGGATTGGATTGCAGACTGTTTGTGCTGATTGACACATTTGCAAAACAAAGACGCTGATGAAGAGGTGCAAAGAAATTTAAGGTGGCCTGGCATTATGACATTTCTCGTAGGCTGCAGGGATTACACAGTATAACGTATTAAAAGTTATATTTTTTGAAAAATGAAAAAAGAAAAAAAAAATCTAATTCTCGGTTAGAGGATATGTCTAAAACTTTAACACATGGCAAGACTTAATTAAAAACATTTAGAATAAGCATTCATATATATGGAGAAATTTTTTTTTGTTCTCCTCTCTCTCTTGGTTAGAGTCTGAACTCTTGTTTTGTTAGGTTTTGTTTTTTTCTGTTTTCTTTTAAATCTCTGGTGTTTTTTCAAGATTGATTTTGAAGTTTTTGTTGTATAGGTTTTGCAAATTGTATGTGTGTGTTTGTATACTATGATTGTATACAATTTCTAGAAATAAAATTAATACAAAAATTGTGTTTTCTCATTACTTCTTATTTTATCTCCAAGAATTGTACATAAAAAAAACACCTGATTTCTCACTCTGTTAATAAATGCTGTGGGGGTTGGGGTGGTTTGACCTTACCTTAGTTCCATCACCCCCATGGGGGTAATGAGAGCCTGGTGAATGCACAGGTGACGTCGTTGGGGATGCAGGCAAGATACTTATAATGTCTGGGTCAACAAGGTCATCACCCGTGTCAAGCAATTCAAAAATACCCATTCCATCGGATCCATCTGTGAGTTTGGAAAGGAAAATGAATGGGGGAAAAAATAACTTACAATATTCACTTTATAAGGTTTTCTGATGTTAGTGTCCATCACTACCAATGTCATCATGACAGAACTTAAAAAAAAAACTGGTATTTTATTCTCCTTTACAAAACAGCATACAGCATTTGATCTGTACAAAATATATACAGTATGTAGTACATAGACAGTTTTTCAGGCTAGTTATGCTTTGATGCTTATTTTACCTGATGTATTGAGGTGTTTAGATTAAGAGTCACTGATGCAGTATGGAAAACCAAATACTACCTGCTTTCTGCTGCTTTTTAATGAAACCTAAAATATGAACTAAGTAATATGATGTTTCTATTCAAATTATCAACGTTATTTCTATGTTCTGGATTAAATTAAAATTGTATTTCCATAGAAAAATTAGTCTTCCCACTATAAAGTACTTGGTTTCTCTGCTCAGAATGACACTTATTTAGTCTGAATGCCAGTAACAGTATCTTATATAAAATAAAGCTAACCATTGTTGGTATTAAATGCCAGGTCTATATTCTCTGGGGTATAAGGCCGAACCAAGGATGATGTAGGGAATACCAGGATGTGTGTACAGGAAGTGTCTTGAGGAGTATTCAGCTGAGACGTCTGCATATTTAGAGTTGTACTACGACGAAATACTGAACCCGTTGACACAGAATCTATACACAAGAGAGGGGAAAATGGCAATTAGGTGTAAACTAGTACAATTCAATATTATTCTTATATGGTCACTGCTTTACAAAAAGATTAATAAACATTTTCGAATTGGTCCTTTGAAATACTGTACATAGTGATAACTTTTCAAACTTATTAGTCTCAGACACTTTTTTCATGAACAAATGTAATTTTGACATTTTCTTTCATTTTGGATAAAGTGAACAATAAAAAAGTGCATTATATTTGCGAAGTAAGAGAACAACCTTTTGGTACAATTTGCTTTTTTGGTGGGAAAATCCACTGTAAATTGATAACTACAGTAGGTGCTTAAATTATTATACCTCTGACATCTGCTTTATAGTAGTGAGAGCTTAAATAAAAATGAAATCTAGAAAACAAATCAAGAGAAGCAATCGCATTATTTACAAATCCCTGTAGTATTATTACCTGGCATAATAACGAAGGACCCTTGTGCTTCCATGGCAACAAGACAAGCACTTAGAACACTGGGGGAATCAGCTGCAGAGATTCCACACATTCGGCACATGTCCTTCAGCCTCTTGCTGAGTGACTGAAGATTTCGGCGACTGAGCAGAATACTCCAGTCTAAAATGAAGAGATACAATGTTAGAAGTAAGCATATTTAAAACAGCATCAGGATGTATTAAATGTAGTGCAGCTTTTATAAATAGATGCTCATTATAGTTAAATATAACCAAAATACCAGACTAATAAAACCTTTCAATCAGGTTTCAAATGCATTATTTAAAGGAGGAATACAATCATGTATATAGATGTAAAAGATGAGCAGCAGCTTAGATACATCACTCGCCTCTCAACTCTCCATGACCTATTCTTCCTAATCGTCCAATAACAACCCTCCATGGTAGTGAAGTCATCTGAACAAGGCCAACACACCACTCCCAGAGTTTCTGTAGACCCATTCTTCGAGCCGATCCCTTTTTCCTTCGAGCTCTAAAAATAAAAAGAATGATTTAATAAAGGAACATGTTGACAAATTACAGATTTTGAGTCAATCATTACCATTAAACAGTCACAAAGTCCAATGATTTAATTTCAATAAAATACAAATTAAGTCAAGTGACATCAAAAAACACATGAATGCAAAGACATAGAACCTTAAATATTCATAGTTTACCTGAAATTACAAAACTATACACAGGATTTCAGTCTACTTGTACAGCACACATTTAAATATTCACTCAAGCCAGACCATTTTGAATTTGTCATAAACTAACCGAATCAATAAAATATGGGAAAACTGAAATACCAACAAGCACAGAGAGAAAAAACAAACTCCACACAGACAGTCATGAGGGTAGGATTCTTTCCCAGTCCTATGATACACAGAGTACAAAATACTTCAATTAAATATAATCATACCACATAGACACAGCACCTAGACTGCACATTTTTGTGCTGTGAGCCCCCCATGGCTTCAAGCGGAGCCTAAACATATTATCCAGGTAAACTCAAATGTAGTCTTACTGAAGCCAGACACATAATATACACATCTGTAGATAACCACAAGTTACGTTTGCTTAAAACTGGTCTGGAACAATCAGCTTTAGTTTGCACGGTCTATAAGAGGGCCCACTGTAGGTACACACCTGTTAGGAACATCAATGTTGATAATACACGTTTCCAGCAATTCTCCATAGAGGTCAGTGCAAGTTGCAAGAAGCCATCTTTGATCGTGTGACAGACAGTACCCCACAAACAGCACATTGTACTTCTGAGCTACTTCCCCAAAAGTCTCTCCAAGATCAGTTTGTTTATCTTTGACAGGGGCTAGGATGAATGGTGGTGTATACAGTCTTACACATTCAGGTCTCTAAAACAAAAATCAAGAGAGTTTACTACTGAGTACAAAGACCAGGGACACACAGCTATTCAATAAATCAAGTAAAACTAAACCAGAAACCAATAAACCCTACTGTCAATAATATTGGTAGCTGCTTTAAAATGCTAAAAAGTATAATACAAGCACTGGAATATATATAGCACTTTTGTATGCTTGCTATGAGAACATAGCCATCTACAACACACAATTAAATACAAACTTCTTTGCACTGACAGTCACATGACTCTGACTTCAGCAGAAACTAAACAAAATTTTCAAAAACTTACTTCTGGACTTTTCAGAGCAGAGTCTAAGGCCAGGCCAGGTCCAAAACCAGTCAATGTTTTCACGTTAGTAGAGGAAGGAAGTGGCCTTCGGCACTGAGTGAAAACGGCAAATGCCAGAGACTTCAAGTGTTGAGCATAGATGTTCCGGTCATCACTCTTCACTGGCTGTAGAAGGTACTGACATGGAATAATCTAGACACAGACAGACAGAGTGTAAAGAGAAAAATTATTTCATTGGCAAGGAGTACAAGTCAGGTTGATAAGAGATTCATATTAAACAGGTTATATCAAAACCAAGTAAATACACTGTTAAATGGTTCTTTTGGTTTTTGTCTACCAGTTATTATGAAAATCTGACTCTAAAAACAGCATTTTTAAACTGCAATTAAATCAAAAATAGCAAGACCTCAAAATCAAGATTTTGCTAGATCAAGTTCAATCAACATTCATACCTGCACAGAAACTGCACTCTTCACATGAGATGGTAAGAACTGGATCATTTCCAAGTAACAACGAAGAAGACCTAGAGTCCACACAGAGTGTGTGTTTCCTTCAGATTCATCATATGAGAAAGGATCCACAATGTACACAACAATAGCAGGAGGATATGTTATTGCATGGGAATCTCCATCTGTAGGGACTCCAACCCTGTCTCGCTCCAAAGTGCTAATAAGCAAACAAACAAACAAACAAATAAATATGTAACATGCCTGTTCCTTTAGTAGTAAAACAATTCATTGCAAGATCTGACAGCATTGGCTCTACATAATGAAAATAATTTAACACTAGAAGCACCATAGCTAACACCAACTGGTGCTGTGTGTTTAAATCTTTATTTCCGCAGTGTGCATATCACACTCCTCTCTCCTTGACTTTTCCTAATTTTCTGATCTGCAAATGCCCATGTTATTGTAACTCTAAAATTCTGTTCAGGAAATATGACTAATATTTTTCTTTTTCCACAAAATACCGTTACTGCCACAAACGTCACCATTGAATGTTGGTACCCAGTTGTGAATCACTCTCTCCTTCAGCTTGCATTTCAGCTAATTTGCATACACTTTTCACTTCAAAATAATCTAACCTAGCCACCTTTACCAAGGTTATTACTGTATGCAGCTACCAAAATTTCAATGGCTGTTTCTCTCTCTCCTCCAGACAATGACCACAGAAAACATAGCACTGACATTCAATAATGTAAAAAAATAACACACAACAAAATTTTAAAACAAATCAGAAGTAGTGTAGGTTATAGTTATAAAAAAAAAAAAAAAAAAAAAAAAAGTTGTCAAATAACATACAGCATTAAACAATATGGGATTCTTTAACACTTTTACAGATGCAGCATAAATAACACATGTACCCTTAATACTTACCGTATTTTTCGCACCATAAGATGCACTTTTTTTTCCCCAAAAGAAGGTTGGAAATGTCTGTGCGTCTTATGGTGCGAATATTGCATCACAGACCATGATGTGTAATACCTGACAAAAGTCGACATCCAGGGCTAGAGGGCGACAAAACTCACTGTTACGTTACAGGCATTCCCTCTGTGCTTGGAGGAATGTTAGACTCATTGACTCGGCATCTAATCCTTGCGTGTGCGTGAGTTGCGAAATCTAAACAAATATAAACAAAGGCAAGATAGCGTCTACATCTCATGAGGGAGCAAAGCGCATTATCACTGAGTTGGACTCTGGACTCGATAGATTACCAGCCGCTGGACTACTTCAGGCTGTTCTTTCCTGAAGCTGCCTTTCAGCTACTGTCAGACAAGACAAACAGGTATGCAGAGCAATTTTTTGAATCGAGGGCTGTGCTTGCACCGCATTCTCATTTTTCAAACTGGAAACCCACAACAAAACACGAGATGAAGGGCTTTGTGGCATTACAAATATAGATGGGACTAGACTGGCGATATAACTTCAGGGAGCATTGGTCCAAACGTGCTTTGTCCCCTGGTGGCTTTGGACAGGTTATGTCGCGTGATGATAGGTACGTGATGCTGCAAAGTGATTGTGAGCAACTGAGCTTAATAAATTCTGACACTAGCGATGAGGAGTTCTTGGGGTTTCCATAAAACTAGAAGAATGCTTGAACCTTAAAGTCTCTCCTTATTTGTTAATGACAGTGATGATGTTTCTTAATACCGCTGTTGAATTTACATGGTTGAAATATTATTCTGCTATATTTTATTAAACATATTAGTGCACCATTTGGTTCAGAATATTTTTTTTCTTGTTTTCCTCCTCTAAACCTAGGTGCGTCTAATGGTCAGGTGCGTCTTATGGTGCAAAAAATACGGTATTTTTCATTTTGCTTTAAGAATTACGTGTGGATGCTTTTAAATATTACAATAGCTTTAAAATTGAAAAGAATAAAAATATGAAAGTTATTTCCCTTTATGTTTAATGAGAAAGGAAACAAGCTTTTGCTTGGTATGATGAACACTTAATTTTAATATAAAACAGTAGCAAATCAGGGATTTTAGGTTCATGAGTAAAATGGAACAGGATCAGGAGCAAAAAAATATTTTTGGGGTGTTGAAAATGTGTTACAAGTACACCCTTTAAAAATAGAGCAGTGTGGTTGGAAATCTGTTCAATATATAAATGACAATACAAGCTAATAATTAAAAATGATAAATGCACTGATCATCGGAAGTATATGCAAAACATGAAAAATACAGAAGCATTTCTTCATAAAATGCAGCATGTAATTAATGTCTTGCACCATTGCCTGGGTAATACTCGGGCCTGTCGTTTACGCAAGAAACGCTTATATCGATTCCTGAGCAACGCTAGGCACCAATGCTGTTGGCAATTGTACAGCCCGAGTAATCCTCAGGTCTAACGCTTACACGAGACACATATATATAGTTGCCTCAGTGATGCTCGAGACTAATGTTTTTAGAGTCCAAGTGACACTCGGGTCTAACGCAAAGGAGGTTAATAGAACAAAAGCTGCCAGAGTCCTACTGCCATCCAATTCTGCTGTCTGTGATTATTATTATAGCATAGATATACTTGTAATTATAGTAATTCAACTTCTGAGAGAAACACACTGTTAGTTTTAGGACATGTAGGCTATACACAACTTGACTAATATGAATACTCAAATTTATTTATAACTAATTGAATCCTGTGTGGACTAGACATTCTTCTTTTTCCCTAACCAGTTGGCATATGTTGTGTTATAAGCTAACGGAACACTCAATCTCCACCACACTATTGCATCACTTTTGCGACTAGTAACAAAGACAGCGTCCTGATATGTTAAACCTCAGTAAAAATGACACACTTAAATTTGTCCTGTTTGACAAATTTCTACTGGTATACCACAAACCACTTGTTGCAGCCTTATGCTAAAATCATTTAAATTATTTTTTTTCCTCTCATCCAGCAACACTCAATACCACAGAATGAAAACAGGATTTTAGATTTTTTTTTTTTGAAAACTATTATGTTAACATGTTAAGTATTCAGACCCATTGCGATGACACCTGAAAAATTGCTCAGGTGCACCCCATTCTACTGATCATTGTTGTTGGTATGTTTTTTGCAATTTGTTTGGAGACTACTTGTGGTAAATTAAAATGACAGGACATGATTAAGAAAGGCACATGCCTATCTAAATCAGGTCCCACAGCTGATGTTCTTTTTCTGTTTAAAAATTATAGAGAACACTGTGGTCTTGGGAACCTTCAATACTGCAGACATTTTTTGTAGCCTTTCCCACATCTGTGCCTGGATACAGTCCTGCCTTTAAGCTCTGTTGGCAATTTCTTTGATGCATGGCTTGGTTTTTGCTCTGATAAATATTACCACCTGTAGGGCCTTATATAGACAGGTATGTGTACTTTTTAATCATGTCTAATTAATTGAATTTACCATTGGTGGACTCCAAAACAAGGTTTAAAAACATTTAATTGATGATCAACTGAACTTGGTGTCCCTAAAACAGATTAAGTGTCACAGCAAAATTATCCAACTACTTCTGTCAGTGCATACTTCCGTGTTTTACTTTTAATACATTTGCAAAAATTTCACTTTGTCATTCTGGGGTATTAAGTGTTGCTTGATGAAGGAAAAATACATTTTAGATACGAGGGTGCAACATAAAATGTGAAAAAAGTGGAAGGGGTCTTAATACTTTGCAAATGTACTGTATTTGCACATCAGTTCCTGGAACCTCCTAATTAAACTGCTCAAAAAAATTAAAGGAAGACTTTGAAAACACTTCAGAACTCAGTGGGGAAAAAAGGATATCTACAGTAATCCCTCCTCCATTGCGGGGGTTGCGTTCCAGAGCCACCCGCGAAATAAGAAAATCCGCGAAGTAGAAACCATATGTTTATATGGTTATTTTTATATTGTCATGCTTGGGTCACAGATTTGCGCAGAAACACAGGAGGTTGTAGAGAGACAGGAACGTTATTCAAACACTGCAAACAAACATTTGTCTCTTTTTCAAAAGTTTAAACTGTGCTCCATGACAAGACAGAGATGACAGTTCCGTCTCACAATTAAAAGAATGCAAACATATCTTCCTCTTCAAAGGAGTGCGCGTCAGGAGCACAGAATGTCACACAGATAGAGAAAACAATCTCTAGCAAACAAATCAATAGGGCTGTTTGGCTTTTAAGTATGCGAAGCACTGCGGCACAAAGCTGTTGAAGGCGGCAGCTCACACCCCCTCCGTCAGGAGCAGACAAAGAGAAAGAGAGAGAGACAGAGTTTGTTTTTCAGTCAAAAATCAATACGTGCCTTCGAACTTTTAAGTATGCGAAGCACTGTGCAGCATGTCGTTTCAGGAAGCAGCTGCACAAAAGATAGCAACGTGAAGATAATCTTTCAGCATTTTTAGACGAGTGTCCGTATCGTCTAGGTGTGCGAACAGCCCCCCTGCTCAATCCCCATACGTCAGGATCAGAGAAAGTCAGCGCAAGAGAAAGAGAAAAGTAAGCAATCTAGCTTCTCAGCCATCTGCCAATAGCGTCCCTTGTATGAAATCAACTGGGCAAACCAACAGAGGAAGCATGTACCAGAAATTAAAAGACCCATTGTCCGCAGAAATCCGCGAACCAGCAAAAAATCCGCGATATATATTTAAATACGCTTACATATAAAATCCGCGATGGAGTGAAGCTGCGAAAGGCGAAGCGCGATATAGCGAGGGATCACTGTATACTGATATGGACCAGGTAATGTGTTAGGAACAAAAGGATGTTTGATGGAAATGAAAATTATCAACCTACAGGAACAGATACTGGTCCTGCTGATGGATTAAGGACCTTCTACAGCTCTGTCCAGCTCTCCTAGAGTAACTGTCTGTGTCCTAGAATCTCCTCCATGCCCTTGAGACTGTGCTGAAAGACACAGCAAACCTTCTGGCAACTGCACATATTGATGTGCCATCCTGGAGAAGTTGGACTACCTGTGCAACCTCTGTAGGGTTCAGGTATCACCTCATGCTACCAGTAGTGACACTGACCGTAGCCAAATGCAAAACTAGTGAAAAAAACGGTTAGAAAAGAGGAGGAGGGAAAAATGTCAGTGGCCTCCACCTGTTAAACCATTCCTGTTTTGGGGGTTGTCTCATTGTTGCCCCTCTAGTACACCTGTTATTAATTTCATTAACACCAAAGCAGCTGAAACTGATTAACAACCCCCTCCGCTACTTAACTGACCAGATCAATATCCCAGAAGTTTCACTGACTCGATAGTATACTCTGATTAAAAAGTGTTCCTTTAATTTTTTTGAGCAGTATATATTTTATACGGTCATCAATGAAGCTGGCAGGCTTTTAATTTATGATAAAGCATATCATTTTTACTCTTATGGCTTGTCTCCCTTTGAAACAGAGGAAACATCTTGCTCTCTAAACTCTATGTCTCTGGATGACAGGAGGTCTTGATGTACTCTTCACACTAAGACACTTTCATATTATTTATGTGAATAAATCAACATAACCAGAGGAAAAGTGGAAAAACACACATCTTGTAAGTGAACAATCAGGTTATGGGAATTCTGCACATAAGGACAGGCAAAAATCACACGATTAGTCAAACACATTACAAAACGTCATTAAGTCATTGATTACAGAAAACTTTCAGAAGGTGCTTTATCATTTTTCTCTGAAAGCTGTAACACTTATGTGTCATTCAAGTATCAGCTTGTGAACTAGAAACACTTCATGAATTATATGTAGTTATGTTTGTTCTTGTGCGAAGTGTAAATCTGGAAAGGTGCCAATGACAATCCCACATAATATTAATATAAATTCACCTCTCAGGAAGCTCTGTAGAAAGCTGCTGTGGCGGTACAGATCCAGATGCATTATCCACACTCAAGCTGCTGTTGTTTTGGCTACTTGAAGGCTGCCCATTCTGTGACTGAGTCCCCTGAACAGACATTCCCCCAAAAGGTGGAAAAGAGCCAGCTTTGGCAGACTGCATCCCTCCACTCATTCCTGATGCTGATATAGGTGTGGTTGTGCTGGTCATAGTGGTGTTGGAAATGCTAGAGCCACAAGACATCAGATTATTTGTTGTGCTACTGCTTCCACCTGTTTGTGTTTGAGTAGATGTGGCCTGGTTGCTAGAAGCAGATGGGATCTGCTGAGTGAGCAAAGAACTATCAAGTGAAAGTGAAGCAAGATAAGGACCTGCAAGGAGAAAAAAAGGAATTTATAATTATAGGCTTTGTTACCATGCAGTACACAATTTTGACATTAAACAAATGAAGACTGCAATCTTTGTATTAATTTAAAAACCCTTGCTCATTAACCCATGAAAATAGACTGAAAATGATGGGGTCCTGTACTTTAAAAAGCAGTTAAATATCAACAATATAATGTATATTTTTGTCCAACAACTTTGTGTTTTGAATGCGTTTCCTAATAATTGAACACATCACTCATGTAATCCTGTACACGTTTCTATGAAATTGATACTACTAAAAAATCTTGAAACAGCATTAACGTATTTTTCCAATATGTTTGAGGAAAAAAGGCAACAAAAACAGATAAACCTTACAAACAAATGTCTATTAACAGTATGCATAAAATCAAAAGCATACCTGTTTTAAACAGGTTATAGAATTAATGAATTGTGCAGAATTTTACTGCATACTCAGTACAAAATGTGTCAAAATAAATCACAAGTTATTACTGTTGAATTCTGAGCTGTATGTTTGCACATCACATGTTTGGCAAAATTTTCTAGGAGTATTAAATACTAATTATTATGTTAATTTTTAATTAATATTTAATTACATACACAAGGTATACATTATTTACAATCGCATCTTATTTTAAAACAGCTACCTGCCGACCCTTTTCACAGCTGCATTGTTCACACCTGTCTGTTAAATATATGCCCTTTACATTGTAAGCTATTTGAAATGGGCTTCACTGATGCACCATGTGGATTTTGGTCTGCAAGATACTAATACTGCAACACATACAACAAACAATCAAAAAGCTTTCCTGAAAACTCTTCACCGCTTCCTTCATAATGGAGTCTAAACCAAAATACCACTTATAACTCCCAATGAGTTCTAACCAGCTCACAGAATTGTGTGAGTTCATTCAGACACTGTGTACTTTCTTATGGGAATATTACATTTATTGTTAAAATTGTTACCTTCTTTGATTTAAAAACAAAAATATGTAGTGTTAAATAAACTGAATATCCTGAACTAAGCAAACTACAAACACATGGAAAACAATGACCTTGTTTGCTAGTCTTATTAAATCAGTCACTAACCTTTATGAATTCACAATTCTTAAAATGTGACAAGGTACAAACATACTCATTCAATCTGTATCCACCTGTGCTAAAATACAACTTCCATCCTTAATGCAGAGGATTTTGTAACACAACAGAGCAACACTGCTTCGGTAGCAAATAAATAAAATGATTGTTAGTTTAACTACTTATATTGCAATTAATAAAATTAGAATTCAATAAGACATCTAATGCAATATCTTCTTCAGATCAAGCCATATGTCCTCTCCCTACCCATCTAGAAAGTAAGAAATCACAAGATTTACTTTGAAGTAATCAATCAGAAATACTGAGGCTTCCTTCTTAAAGGTTAGCAGATTCTCAGCTGTTTATGAACCAGCTTGCAGAAGGGCAAAAATGCCTAGGTAGAAAAGCAGAAACTATTATTAAATGAAATGCCAGTCAGTAGTACTCAGGGATACCATAAAATTTAGGGATACCAAGTAACCTAAAATCCACTTCTTTAAGGATACATTAGGAAGACAGAAAAACATGTATTTGAAAACATGTATTGATTCAGAAGAATATAAATTCTAAACAAAACAGGATTATAATAGAAATCAAAATGAGGTCTCTTGAGCTTTATGCTAACCACAGAGTCACTGAAGAGGACCAGGAAAAAGGAAGTAGGGAGCAAACCGTTTCCCTTTAGGTAAAGAATAGAATCTTCACTTACCCAAGTCATGTCGGCACACTTGAGCATAGAGTTTCAGCTTGGCAAAGGTATCACTGTTGCTGGCCCCTTTCAGAAACCATTCACTGACAGGATGGTCAGTAAACTTTTTGGCTGCTGTGCTTCCCACTCGGACAATACCGTCACTGTGTACTTTGGCTATCGGGCGATGCTGACCAAGACGGCAGGACTAAAACAAAAGAGAAAACATTATTGTGCATCTGTGACCCAACATTATTTGGAAAATTGAAGGCCTCTTAGGGTGCTCTTTGAAAAACAAAAATAGTCTGTAATGTTAAATTAACATAAAACTGAATAGTGCTTTAAAAGCAATTTGTTCCGCAGATGGAGCTCTATACTTCTTTTCAACACCCATAATTCTGATTTAGCGAGCAAACTTGAAATTAAGCCATTTAAGAGTTTTGCCTATTTCACATGCATATGATGTATACAGGTGTTGGTCATAAAATTAGAATATCATGACAAAGTTGATTTCAGTAATTCCATTCAAAAAGTGAAACTTGTATATTAGATTCATTCATTACACGCAGACTGATGTATTTCAAATGTATTTTTATTTCTTTTAATGTTGATGATTATAACTGACAACTAATGAAAGTCCCAAATTCAGTATCTCAGAAAATTAGAATATCAATTAAGACCAATGCAAAAAAAGGATTTTTAGAAATGTTGGCCAACTGAAAGGTATGAACATGAAAAGTATGAGCATGTATAGCACTCAATATTTAGTTGGGGCTCCTTTGGCCTGGATTACTGCAGCAATGCGGCGTGGCATGGAGTCGATCAGTCTGTGGCACTGCTCAGGTGTTATGAGAGCCCATGTTGCTCTGATAGTGGCCTTCAGCTCTTCTGAATTGTTGGGTCTGGCGTATTGCATCTTCCTCTTCAAAATACCCCATAGAAAACATAGATTTTCTATGGGGTTAAGGTCAGGCGAGTTTGCTGGCCAATCAAGAACAGGGATACCATGGTCCTTAAACCAGGTACTGGTAGCTTTGGCATTGTGTGCAGGTGCCAGGTCCTGTTGGAAAATGAAATCTGCATCTCCATAAAGTTCATCAGCCGCAGGAAGCATGAAGTGCTCTAAAAGTTCCTGGTAGATGGCTGTGTTGGTCCATTGTGTTTTCTGAGGTCCAAGGTCAACACCAGCAGATGACATGGCACCCCAAACCATCACTGACTGTGGAAACTTTACACTGGACCTCACGCAACGTGGATTCTGTGCCTCTCCTCTCTTCCTCCAGACTCTGGGACCTTGATTTCCAAAGGAAATGCAAAATTTACTTTCATCAGAGAACATAACTTTGGACTGAAACCCATGTCTTGCATACGTCTGTGCGTGGTGGTTCTTGAAGCACTGACTCCAGCTGCAGTCCACTCTTTGTGAATCTCCCCCACATTTTTGAATGGGTTTTGTTTCACAATCCCCTCCAGGGTGTGGTTATCCCTATTGCTTGTACACTTTTTTCTACCACATCTTGTCCTTCCCTTCGCCTCTCTATTAATGTGCTTGGACACAGAGCTCTGTGAACAGCCAGCCTCTTTAGCAATGACCTTTTGTGTCTTGCCCTCCTTGTGCAAGGTGTCAATGGTCGTCTTTTGGACAACTGTCAAGTCAGCAGTCTTCCCCATGATTGTGTAGCCTACAGAACTAGACTGAGAGACCATTTAAAGGCTTTTGCAGGTGTTTTGAGTTAATTAGCTGATTAGAGTGTGGCACCAGGTGTCTTCAATATTGAACCTTTTCACAATATTCTAATTTTCCGAGATACTGAATTTGGGACTTTCATTAGTTGTCAGTTATAATCATCAAAATTAAAAGAAATAAACATTTGATTAAACATCAGTCTGTGTAATGAATGAATCTAATATACAAGTTTCACTTTTTGAATGGAATTACTGAAATAAATCAACTTTGTCATGATATTCTAATTTTATGACCAGCACCTGTATATAGAAATGGTGTAATTTATGAATTACAGGTAAAATTCCATTACAACGAATATCTTTACAACGAAATTTTCATTACAACGAAGTATTTTTATGGTCCTGACAGCTTCCCGATATGACACGAGTCTACAGAAATCTTGTTACTACGAAGTACATTCAGCAGATACTTTCATTACAACGAAGTGCACAAAAGACCTTGAAATGGCTGAATGAACCATCCACAGAGCAGTTAGTTCTGTGGCCGCAGCTCAGTTGTGCACAATGATCCCCAAACAGAAACATTCTAATTTTTTTTTCTTTCTTCGAACTTTCCTCGTAGGCCCTACTGTTTTTTTTTTTTTTTTTGCCTTTTTTGTTTCCTGCGTTTTCAGTGATACCTTTTGCTTATTGCTCGCCAACATCAGAAAAACATCCACTGGAATTTAACTCATTGTCACCCTCCTATAGAAACGGCAGACACGAAAAAAACGATAACAGCTCATATAAGAAAAAAAAACTTCACATTTTTGCAGCTCTCGATTGCTGCAAAAAGAAAAAAGACGTTGCCAGTGAATTCAGAATTTCGCTATCGATGCTGTCAACTTTCTTGAAAGACAGAGCAAAAAAAGTAGAAAAATCTCGGGTTGCAAACGTATGTGAACTGCTGCATTTGAAAACATCGAAAAAGCCATTTTTATGTGGTTCAGTGATTCTCGTTCAAGAAGCATTCCTTTTAATGCAGCACTCGATCAAGAAAATGTGAGGTTTGTAAACTCTCTTGGGACCTCCCCAAACTGGACAGCAAGCCGAAGAGCGTCCCGAAGTGCGATCTCCGCGTCTGTACTGGGCAATAGCAGATATGCTGCGTCTCTCCGCCAAAGTAAACAGTGCCATGCTTGGCTCACAGATTTGCACAGAAACACAGAAGATTGTAGAGACAGGAACTTTATTCAAACACTGCAAACAAACATGTCTCTTTTTCAAAAGTTTAAACGTGCTCCTTGACAAGACGGTGATGACAAATCCGTCTCACAATTAAAAGAATGCAAACATATCTTCCTCTTCAAAACAGTGTGCGTCAGAAGCAGGGAAGGACAGAGATAGAGAAAGGCAAACAAACAATCAGCAACTGAGAGGTGCTTTTGGACTTCACACGATAGATCAGCCGCAAGTAAGCGTAGCAGCAGGGGAGCAATGTGAAGGTAGTCTTTCAGCGTTTTTTTTTTTTTAACCTGTAGGGGTGTGATCATCCTCCCAGCTCATGACAGAAAAGATCTCGAGGGGTGATGCAAGGTTAGGAACACGTAAATTGTAAATGCAGATACTGTAATAGGATTACTTGATCACTGACCTGGCCACGACTCTGCCTGACTGCTGTGTCTGTGTATAGCAGAGTGGCAGATCATGCTACAATAAATAACTGTGCTGTTCCTGTTTCAAGCTGAATAAAGCTGGTTTTGCTAAAGTACTCAGACTAAGCCTTGTGTTTTGGGGTGCAAGACAGGGACTTATAGTGCGACCCCGATCTTTTATGATTTGCTTCATTGCAGCGCTGTGATCCTCCTATTGCCCTGCCCCAGCAACGGACAAACAATCTTCCACAGACTCTGCAATCGCGCTTCAGGACGCACTTCAGAGTGTTGTTCTAGTTGGGGTTGTGGTCTCAAGAGTTCAGAAACCTCACGATATAACGAAGAAATAATGATTTGGCTCCTGATTGCAAACTGTGCACTACATAACATGCTTCCACATTTAGATAATGTTCGCGTTGAATCCCTCCCACCCAATTGCACGGCAGTGCTTCAGCCATTGGTTTTGGGCATCATTCGCACCCTGAAAGTGCATTATGGCAAGGAAATGCTGAGAAAAATTCTCGTCAGCATAACTTGTAGGCAGGAGGAGATTAAAATTAACGCGAAAGAAGCTATTGAAATGATTGCAAACGCCTGGATACAAGTTAAAGAAAGCACTATAGTAACAAATACAGAATCTCATTACAACAAAATTTTCGTTACAATGAAATATTTTTTAGGTCCCTGTGAGTTCGTTGTAACGGAATTTTACCTGTAATTACATAAATGGAGAACCTTTATGGGAAGATATTCTAAGGTCTAGGGTGCCCTCTTTCCCTTGGTGCCCTCAGCATGTGATTATTTTGGTTAATAGTTAATCCAGGGCTAAATTATTATCTTTATCATAGACTGTGGAAAACATCTGCATGCACACATTAAATTACATAACATCTTAATAACTGTCATTGGCTGACAGGGCTTTACTCTGCATTATTTTTAGTTTAGCTATCTTATACGGTCTTCAAGGAATATGTATTCTAGAACATGCAGTGGAAAATGGTTGTGAACATATTTAATGTTAGGTATAGTAAATAAAAAGAAGGCTACTGCTAACTGGAGAAAAAAAAATGTCTGTACTTCTATATGATTAAAGAAAAATCATTAAAGCAGAACTTTCTTTATTGGAATCTATTTCAAATAAAAGGATTACACACACCCCAGCATTTCAGTTTTTTAAAACCGTATTCTATATAAGCTATAAGCATGTTCATTTTATAAGCGAAAGGAAGTATTTACCGTCAAATTCTTATCTTTAGGCATTATCATACGAATTTTCCACAGTTCAAAGATAAAAAAAAATTAAACATCTTAATTGTATGCATGCCACATACAATGGCAAACTTTAAAGAGACATTTACCTCATAAACTGCTGTCAGATCCCGAAAGAAGCTTTTCGCTCCATTTAGTAAGGCTTCGTTTTCAGGACACACCACTAGATAAGCTATATCCCTCTGAGAGCCATAAGGATCCAGTAGCAGTTTCTCCCAATACGGTAGACCAAATGGAGATAGAACAACAAAGTCATACTCGTAGCCCATCAGAAATGTAGGAATTGGAAGAGGCTCTGGTGACTCATCAGTCCCTAATGAATAATTTAAAATATGTAAACAGACAGAACTGACAGGTGCATTTATGCAATTTGAGAGAATTACTATTTTTAGAAGAAAGTTTAGGTTAATTATGTAACCAAATATATTTACTTTTAGTAGAAAGGCACAGGTATGACATTCACAACAGCAACTACTCACCAGACAACGAAGTGTTGTTTAATTAATACACTGCTCAGAGGGCCAATGTACAACACTCCAAAATATTTAAGTTAAATGGGTTTTTCAAAAAAGAATGAATACAAAATAACAAGCCTGTCTTTAAAAAAATAAAATCTAAAGAATAAAAAAACTAGAAGAAAACCTTTTAGAGTGGCTGTTTTAACCAACTAACAATCAAATAAATACAATCATAGTACGGTCCTGTTTTCATTTAACATCAAAGACAATGACACTATCCAGAAAAATAAAACTAATTTCAAAATACTCGAGATTTGATTTGCTCTCATATGGCCAACAATTCAGGTTTTAGTTGCTTTGGACTAGAACAAATTAACATGGCACTGATAATCAATAGCAATCCATGGGCAGTAAAGCAATGTTTCACCATTTCATAAGCAATTAAACCTGAATTAAAATACCTAAAGGAATTGGCATTTCTACACAGGCATCATATGAAGAATATAGACTGTGAATATCAACACCACAAAAAATGACTTTTTGTCAAAAAAGTTAGATAATACATACTATACAAAGTTGAAAGTTGTGTGTGTTTGACCAGTATGCTCATTTACAATATTTAAACTACCTCTGACAAATTTTGCACAGATTCCCTATTTGTACAGGGAATGACTACAGGCTATGTCTGTTTCAGATTCAGTTGGGTAAACATTCTTGTTTCTGTCCAGTATGCAATTCCACAACACTGACCGTATCTCAACGGCTGAAACCATCTAAAACAGAATTCCCTTGTGTTCAGGAGAACACTACAGACAATGTTTCTGAACAAGTCTGTAGTTTCAGAATGTTTTGTTGCTAAATTTAGTTGGCAGCACCAAAATACCCCTCCTAGTTTTTATAAAAAGGACAACTAAAAACCCTGCAATGTTCTGCAGCTTTTACAGTTTCAGCTTTATAGTACTGAAGGAGGATCTATTGATACTAGTGCATATGAAAACACCAAATATAGGCCTGATATATCGGTGGCTGGTATTATTCGTCATACCTTGATCATACTGCATTGCTTTCTTTAATTTAAAATGATCAATTTTTTTGTACATAAAAATAATTAGGAAAAAAAAAATCAAGAATTTCTCCTAAAGCATCATTTACTATAAGGAAAACTGACAAGAAAAATGAACACATTAATTAAACAAAGCAGAAAGCTGCTATATAGCCATAGAATAAAACATGTATTTGGTACCAATTTTCACCACAGCAAAACTCACAAGGTAAAGAATGCATGCAGAGAAATAACTATATGAAAAGACACAAACAGTAATGCATATAAAAATATCAAAAAAGAGGATGAGATGAAGTAGAAGTAAAGCAAAATTTTATTTACCGTAAGTCCCTCTTCCAGCCATTTTATGAAACTGCTGCCATGTTAGAGGGCCCTGGAAGCCCCATGACCGCACTGTTCGTTTTTTCTGGATTGTATCCTGTAGTATTGGCTGAAGAGACAGCAGTACCCTCAGAATATCCTGGGAGCAAATCATGCTGACATCCACAGCTAAATGGTAAGATCAAATACATTATTATTGTAGAAACAACAAGAACAAGTATGAGTTTATGAAATTTCTTATAGCAAGCCACAGAAGGCGAAAAATTCATCTGAAATTTTTTATCACCACCTGGGGCACTTCTTCCTATAGCCGCATAGTTAATTTACATTATTTATTCTATTTCATTATCCATCTTATTGCAACAAATAATGATTAGTTCTGTTTACTTGGCAATTTCTTTATCTAAGGTGAGCTTTCAAGAGTAAAATACCCTTCAAGGGGACAGATTTTTTTTAAACTTCAAAAGCACCAGCAACTGACTAGCTTTACAATACCCTACTTACTAAGTCACAGTGGCAACCTGTTTATTGTGTTATATAAGTTCAAGTCTATTTTCATGTGTAGTAGCAGAAAGCAGTTTCAACAGATATAAAAATCAACTTTAAAATAAAGTTTGACTAACAAACACTGCTTTTCTTAAAGCACTAAATTTGTTACACTGATAAATGTCTTCCAAAGGAAGGAATCCATCCTTTATTTTATCTTTGGTTATTGAATTTATTATTTATTTCATACATGTGGGCCAAAGTAAAACTTGTTTGTGTGGATGTCCTTGATGGACCATATTGTTTTTAAAAAAAACTGCAGTTAAGATACTGTTTAACTGCAATAAAGTGTCTCAATGTATGTTCAATTGTGTCCCATGTGATGGTTTATGAGCATCCTGCTAATGAAGCATCCAGCCAGAAAACTATCCAGCAGCCCACAACTCTCCATTAGAAACAGAACTAGGGGGCTCCGCCCCCTGCTCGCTTCGCTCACCAACCCCTGGTGTTGGGAATGAGAAAGAGCGTGATGTATGAATGAGATATAGAATAGTGTGAAGGTGTAGATGATGCAAATAGAAAGCAAACAATAAAGTGTGTGGCACAGTGTAAAGGTTTATTGGAAAATTTCTTTGCACACGCCGTTTAAGTGTAAAAGGTAATTCCAGGTCAGAACTTGTAAGGTCAATGAAGATGGTTATTGTCGTGATCAGAGTCAAGTTTGTCAGAGCTTAGAAAGAGTTGTGTCTCTCCAGGAAGTAATGCAATGACTTGGGTATTTATGTTTTCCACATTAATATTTTTTGGACATAATATAGTGCGTTGTGTTAAAAGGGGCATTTGGTCTAATGAGATTGCTGTTCCAAATCTGTCTGTAACTAAGTCAGCGCAGATAAAGGCTTGAGGAATTGTAATAATATCTGGGAGAAGTCTATCTGTATTGGTGAGTGTACCATCTCCCAGTTGTAATAACCAATTGTTATGATCTGGATGTGGACATCGTATGTTTTGTACTAACTGTATGGCGCAGTGGTAGTGCTGCTGCTTTGCAGTAAGGAGACTGTGGAAGATTGTGGGTTCGCTTCCCAGTTCCTCCCTGTGTGGATAGCGCTTTGAGTACTGAGAAAAGCGCTATATAAATGTAATGAATTATTATTATTATTATCTTTTGAAAGCAATGCCAATTGTCTGCGTATTTTAAGGTGCACTGAACAATAGCTGAGCGCATGGAATGTGGAACAATAGCTAAGCACTGTCTAAAATCTCCTCGTAATAAAAGTACCTTTCCTCCAAAGGGAAGATTATTATTCATAAACGTTTGTAGAAGTTTATGAATGGTGTTGAGTAAGTGAGTGGATGCCATTGTACATTCATCAATAATTAACAGTTTTGCAAGACGGATGTCATGTGCAGTGCCACTGTTAATGTTCATAGTGGATATCAATTTGTAGGATCTAATGCAGTTCATAAAGATTTCACTTTCAGGTACATCGTTAGTTAGAAGCTTCTGTAGATATTCAGGATATGAATGTAATGGAGGCAGTCTAATTTGACCGTTTTGATAACAACGTGTAAATTCATTACTTGTATTGCCAGTTGTTTCTTCAGGGAAGTTAAGTGAATGACAATGATTGCAAATGACATTCATTAATCCCAATGAATTTTCCTGAATAGTGGACTCATTATTGAACGCGTTTGAATCCGTGCCTGTTTCGATGCAGCACTTTGAGACGCGCGCTGTATGTGTCTACGTTCAGTGTGTCTGTCCATATGTGCTCGTTTCTGATAATGTGTTAGTTGAGCTTTGCGTTTTTGGAGCCGAGACATTTTCTCTTCCGGAGGTTCAGAAGCGCGTTGTAAGCGCCGCCGTGTATTTTGTTTTTTCATGCGGGTTCGTGTGTTTGGTCCCGTTATCCGAGCCGTATCGTTTTGTACCTGTGATCATGTATTTATGACTTGTTTGTTCTTCAGCGTGAGAAATATGGATAAGTAATAAGGAGGATCGCACTCACTGTTAATATGGAGCCTTTTCTGCAGTTGAACGGTTAATAGTGCTTCAGTGTAAGGAGATCCACCTATGCTGCATAGTGTGAAGGTGTTGAGATGACGTATGTTTAATACGGACGGGCACTCACTGTTAATATGGAGCCTTTTCTGCGGTTGAACGGTTAATAGTGCCTCATTGTAATGAGATCCACCTATGCTGCATAGTGTGAATTGTGTTTGGTCCCGTTATCCGAGCCGTATCGTTTTGTACCCGTGATCGTGAATTTATGACTTATTTGTTCTTGAGTGTGATAAATATGGATAAGTAATAAAGAGGATCGCACTCATTGTTAATATGCAGCCTTTTCTGCGGTTGAACGGTTAATAGTGCCTTATTGTAATGAGATCCACCTATGCTGCATAGTGTGAACGTGTTGAGATGACGTATGTTTAATACGGACGGTTCATTTAGAAATGGGGCTTTGTGTGTAGATTTGTGCATATTTGCGTTGTTGATTTGTTTCAGGGTGCACCGTTCCAATGCGATGCAATATTTGTCCACATATGCGAAAGCAGTATGGGCCATTGCCTTTTGGTGGCCTGATATTTACTGCGGTAGATGCAAAAGCAAATGAACTATTGTAGGATCTAATGCAGTTCATAAAGTTTTTACTTTCAGGTACATCGTTAGTTAGAAGCTTCTGTAGATATTCAGGATATGAATGTAAAGGAGGCAGTCTAATCTGACCCTTTTGACAACAACGTGTAAATTCATTACTTGTATTGGCAGTTGTTCCTTCAGGGAAGTTAAGTGAATGACAATGATTGCAAATGACATTCATTAATCCCAATGAATTTTCCTTAATAGTGGACTCATTATTGAACGCGTTGTCAGCTAAGTGGCACAATCGTTTAGCAGGTGTCTGCGGACGGTTCCTTTAGAAATGGGGCTTTGGGTGTCACTTCTTATTGATGTTAGTGTGTTTGTGGGTCTGAATTGTCGTTGTTGTGAACGTTTCGTGTGCCATGTCCGTAGTCTGTCCCGTTTCGTCTGTAATGGGCTTGGTGTGGCGGTCACGGCTTCTTTTTTTTGGTGTGGTAGGAGCTTGTTGAATCCTCCTCTTTGTGTGCGTCCCGTTGCGTGTGCAATGGGATTCGTGCGGCGCTGTTTGCCTTGCCGGCGTCTGGGGGGGATGTTGCTTGGAGGGGGTGGTGGGATTGGTGGGGCGCGAGTGTCTTCTTTCTTTTTGTGTGCCAGGGGCTTGTTGAATCCTCCTCTTTGTGTGTGTCCCGTCCGTTGCTTGTTGGGGGGTGGGTTGCGGGTTCTTTTTTTTTTGTGTGTCAGGGGCTTGTTGAATTGTCCTCTTTGTGTGTGTCCCGTCAGCTGCTTGTAGGGGGGGGGGCGCTTGGAGGTGGGTGTGGGATTTGTGGGGCACGAGCGGCTTCTTTTTTTTTGTGTGCTAGTTTCGTGTGCAATGGCTTTCGTGCGGCGCTGTGTGCGTCGCCTGCGTTTGACTCCTTTTTTCTGTGCTCACTCCTTTTTTCTGTGGTCGCGGCCGCCTCTCGTGGCGCCTCATTTCTTGGGGCGCCTGCGCAGTACATCTTTTTGCAGCTACGGCCCATGGCCGGATGTCCCTGCGTCCATCCGGTTTAGCATTCTCGGTTAGTAATGTGGATATGGAAAAATTAATTGAAGACTTTAAAAAACAAAAAAAACTAGGGTCTTAAAATTATTTTTCACCCTAATGTTCGTGAAACTGAGGCAATTCTTTTGAAATGTTCCCTCATTTCTATGTACACAACCACCTAGACAGATTGCTTAAAATTCTCGGTATGATGTACAAAGTCAGTATTGATTCTGAAATGTATTCTGTACCTGGCACAGACTACAGGACAATATTCTTAAACATACTTTAAAATGTTTTGGAATCATAGAGTATACAGCAGATTCAGAAAATACTACACATTTTTTTAACCATTTCCTAAAGTTGCACCCTTATTCTAAAATCATTTAAGTTAATTTTTTCCCTCATCAAGCAACACTTACCATATATATTTGCGTATTAGTCGAAAAATTTATGCCTTAAAATTCATTCAAAAAAACAGTGTCGACTTATCCGCAGGGCAACACAATTTAATAATTATAAGCCAGCAATGGGTCTTTTTACTTCTGGTACATGCTTCCTCAGTTGGTTTGCCCAGTTGATTTCATACAAGGGACGCTATTGGCGGATGGCTGAGAAGCTACCCAATTAGAGCAAGCAGTTAAGTTCCTGTGTGCTGATTGGCTCAGCGACGGAGCGCCAAATTCGATTCCGCTGCATTAACCAGGAAGTCTTGTCTCGCTCATTCAGCATCAACGTGTTTCGCTGTGTAAAGAGTTAACTTTTGTGCTCTTTTGTGTTTATCTTTGTGCATAGTTAAGCCCTTCGTTATGGCTCCAAATCGATCTGCTCCTGCTACTGCTTCAGAGGCCATGCCCAAGCGCCAACGGAAGATGTGAACGATTGCCATAATTATATTTATAATTAGTTTTACCCTCGACTTATACGCGGGTCATAAATTTCGTAATTTTCGGCTTAAAAAATACACTCGACTTATCTGCGAGATCGACTAATATGCGAGTATCTACAGGTAATACTACAGAATTACACAGAGAAAACAGGATGTTAAAATTTTTTTTAACTATCATATTAACACAAGTATTGAGACCCTTTGCTACAATACTTGAAAAATTGCTCAGGTGTATCCCATTCTACTAATAAATATTGACATGTTTTTTGCACATTGTTCAGAGACCACTTGTGGTAAATTAAAATGACTGGACATGATTAGGAAAAACACATGCCTGTCTAAATGAGGTGCCACAGTTGACAATATGTATCCAGGGTATAAACCAAGCCATGAGGTTAAGAAATCTGTCTGCACAGTTGAGACAGTATTATGTTGAGGCTAGGGAATACTATAAAACATTTCTGCATCACTGAATGATCCTAAGTGCACATTTAACTGACATTCATAATTCCTAAATGTCCTTCTGTCATTCAATATTTACAACAATACACAGATTGTTGTAGACAAGGAACACACATGTAATGTCCATTTCATTCCCTATATAATTCCTTAAAAATGCATCGCCAGACAAAGACTTCAACACAAACTTCAGCTGTGAGGACTGCAGCAGGGTGACACCTTCATCTGACTGAATGTGGGGTTGGGGGGCATAGCACACTGCGTTCTGCTAAACCACACCTTTGGCAAAACAAAAACTGGCTATTAGTGTAGTGATAAGGAGCTATGAGCTTCTTGGCTCATGTCAGGAACATATAAAGAGATCAGGGACAACGAAAAAAAAACATAAGCTTCTGTAAAAAAACTAATTTCTCCTTCAGGACAAATAAAGTTCTATCTATACATATATACTTGTGGGGGTTCTGCTTCAGTGTCAGGAATGATTAGACTAGTCATAGCTGAAGGAAAGCTAATTAGACTACAATACAAATTTATCCTTAATAAAAACCTGCTCCAGAGCACTATGGATCATGGACTATATTAATGATGTTGATTCTGCTATAGTTAGTAAAGCTGGGAAATTCACAGATAGCACTAAAATTGATGGGATGGCAAACACTGATGAGGCAGTGAAAACAATTCAAAAAGACCTGGACCACCTTCAGAACTGGGTGATCACTTTTAAAATGCAGTTTAATGTAGAAAAGTGCAAAAAGCTGCACAGAAGAAGAAAATGAAAATAAATTATAAATACAAGATGGGAGACACTGTCATACAGGAAGCAATGTCTGAAAAGGATTTTGTGGTGCATGTTGACACAGAACTTTCATCGATTAAGCAATACACAGAAAAGTTAAAGGCAAAAATGTTAGTCTGTATCATTAAAACTGTTGAATTTAAGTCAAGGGACATTATTCTCAAACTATATAATATATTAGTAAGGCCACATCTGGAGTACTGTGTGCAGTTCTGGTCACCAGGACACATGGAAGACATAGCAGCACTTAAAGCTGTGCAGATGAGAGCAACCAAGTGCATCCCAGGACTTAAGGACATGTCCTACTCTGACAGACTCAAGAGAATTAAACCTGTTTCATCTTAAGCAGAGGAGACTGTGCAGGGACCTAATCCAGGTATTTAAAATAATCAAAGGCATTGATAAAACAAAACCAGTAACACTCTTTTGGCTTAAGGGTGAATCACGTACTCGAAAACATCAGTGGAAAATTAAGTTTTAAATGCAGTTCCCCTCAAGTCAGAAAGCACTTCTTTATGAAAGGGGTTGTGGGAACCTGAAACAAACTACCAAGACATGTAGTTGAAGCAGAAACCTTGAAAACCTTTAAGAAAAATCTGGATGAGATACTGGAACAGCTTAGCTATTAGCAAAACAAATGGGCTGAATGGTTTCCTCTCATTTGTCAAATGTGTTGTTTCCAACAGGACAAATACCCTAAGCACAAAACAAAGACAATACAAAAGTGGTTTAGGGACAGCTCTGGGAATACCCTTGAGTGGCTCAGCCAGAGCCAATGAACCCAATGGAAAATCTCTGGAGAAACCTGTCCACTGATAATCTCCATCCAACCTGACAGAGCTTGGAGAGAATCTGCAGAGAAGAATGGCGGAAAATACCCAAATCCAGGTATCTGAAGCTTGTCAGCTTATACTTTTAGGAGACTATAGGATGTAATCGCTCCCAAAGATGCTTCAAATAAATACTGAAGAAAGGGTCTGAATTTGAGATATCAGTTTCAAATTTTTAATAATTTTGAAACAACTGCTAAAATTGTGTTTTTGCTTTCTCATTCTAGGGTATTAAGTACTGCCAAATGAGTATATAAAAAAAAATGTAAGTGATTTTAGCATAAAGCTGCAACATATATTGTGAAAGAAATGAGGAGGTCTGATTGCTATCAGAAAGCACTGTAGTTATAAACTTTGTGACACAGTGAAGAGAAACTTTAAATATAGACCAGCTTTTTGTAGGTATAGCAAAAAGAACCTGTTGAAGGTAAGACCACCAAACCAGTGCATTAAAGGAAATAGGTTTAACTCAGTACGACACATTTTTCCAGATTTGTCCATTGAAGATCATAATATTCTAAGACTCATTAATCCATGCAATGAATGTTGGGATACCCACAAACTTGAGAATATACCAAAAAAATCACTCCATTCTATTGTATCAAAGGCTGCTTGGCTTTTCTATCTTTCTTAAATACCTGTAAACCCGCGATTCTCAAAAGAATCACAAATCCAAGAATGGCAATTGTATTTCTAATCGTTAAGCTCTTTCTTTTTGGAGCCGTGACTCCTTTACCTCTGCTGTTTCAGAAGTGCGTTGTGGGCGCCATCGTTCATTGTTGTTATCCATACGGGCTCGTTTTTGTATTTCCGTTAGTTGAGCGCTTTCATTTTGGAGCCGTGACGTCTTTGCTTCTGGTGTTTCTGAAGCGCGTTGTAGGAGCCTTCGTTTATTGTTTTTATCCATGCGGTGTCGTTTTTGTTTTTCTGTGGCTGTGTCGTTAGGTAGAAGTTGTTTACTGTTAGGAATCATAATTCAACTTACTTTTAATATTGAATTACCGTTATGTGATTTAAATATGCCACACTGACTGCTGGCACAGTGGATTAGAGCAATTGTAGTTTACAGGTTGTGTTGTTTGAGCACCACCTACTGACTCTGGGAAGACGCTGGGTTTGACTCTGGGGCGCTGAGGGGCTTGTGCTTGTCTTTCTAATCGTTGAGCTCTTTCTTTCTGGAGCCGTGACTCCTTTGCCTCTGCTGTTTCAGAAGCGCGTTGTGGGCGCCTTCGTTCATTGTTTTTATCCATATGGGCTCGTTTTTGTATTTCCGTTAGTTGAGCTCTTTCATTTTGGAGCCGTGACTTCTTTGCTTCTGGTGTTTCTGAAGCGCGTTGTAGGAGCCTTCGTTTATTGTTTTTATCCATGCGGTCTGTGGCTGTGTCTTTAGGTAGAAGTCGTTTACTGTTAGGAATCATAATTCAACTTACTTTTAATACTCAATTACCGATATGTGATTCAAATATGCCACACTGACTGCTGGCACAGTGGATCAGAGCAAGTTTAGTTTACAGGTTGTGTTGTTTGGGCACCACCTACTGACTCTGGGAAGCCGCTGGGTTTGACTCTGGGGCACTGAGGTGCTGTGTGCATGCGCCTCGGTGCGTCCGGCGTACGTGCATATAATTATACAATTGTGGTTTAGTAATATAGATTAGCAAAACTGTCATGATAAGGCAGTTTGAGTATATGTTTTGGCCATAGGTGGCTTCAATTACATTTTGTACATTGTTTCATCAATAAGAACTTAAGACAATAATTGGCTAAAACTTTCAATTTATTGATTTTTCACTTTAAAATATCACTTCTATCACCTCTTTTTATTCAGCTAACTTTAAATGTGCCTATTACCACACAAAAAAGGCTTTGTTACCACTATATAGGCCACTAAAGTAGGTTTCGTATTACTGCTCCAATCTAGTCTGTAAATAACCATATTTCAGCCCAGGTATTAGCCAGTTGTGTGTGTTAAAACTATTTTATGAAAACTTCCTTGTACCCTAAGTTCTTGTCTATAAGCCGGACTCATGTATTAGCCGGAGACCAAAAATCATACGAATTTTTAAAATAAAATCGTATCATAGATAAGCCGGACTCATGGATAAGCCGAACGTACTATAACCTATAACTAATAGAAGGGAGGGAGGTCAGTGGTCTCACTCGCGCCCATTTAATTTCTTTAAGGGGGGAGAGAGTGTGAGATATTGCCGTCTCTCTCACTCCCCGCATGGCGCGGTTGGAGCGGCCGGAGCGCGTTCTTTCTGCTCTGGGCGTCGCCGAGTCAACACGAGTGCGTAGCGGTCATTTAAATTGTGATTTTATATGTAAGCATATTTAAATATATATCGCGGATTTCTGCGGACAATGGGTCTTTTAATTTCTGGTACATGCTTCCTCAGTTGGTTTGCCCAGTTGATTTCATACAAGGGACACTATTGGCAGATGGCTGAGAAGCTACCCGGCTTACTGTTCTCTCTCTCTTGCGCTGACTATCTGTGATCCTGACGTAGGGGGATTGAGCAGTGGGGCTGTTTGCACACCTAGACGATACGGACGCTCGTCTAAAAATGCTGAAAGATTATCTTCACGTTGCTATCTTTTGTAAAGCTGATTCCTGAAAAGACATGCTGCACAGTGCTTCGCATACTTAAAAGCTCGAAGGGCACGTATTGATTTTTGACTGAAAAACAAACTCTCCCTCTCTCTCTCTTTGTCTGCTCCTGACGGAGGGGGTGTGAGCTGCCGCCTTCAACAGCTTTGTGCCGCGGTGCTTCGCATACTTAAAAGCCAAACAGACATATTGATTTGTTTGCTTCACTCCTTTGAAGAGGAAGATATGTTTGCATTCTTTTAATTGTGAGACGGAACTGTCATCTCTGTCTTGTCATGGAGCACAGTTTAAACTTTTGAAAAAGAGACAAATGTTTGTTTGTAGTGTTTGAATAACGTTCCTGTCTCTCTACAACCTCCTGTGTTTCTGCGCAAATCTGTGACCCAAGCATGACAATATAAAAATAACCATATAAACATATGGTTTCTACTTCGCGGATATTCTTATTTCGCGGGTGGCTCTGGAACGCAACCCCCGCGATGGATGTATAAGCCGGACTTATGTATAAGCCGATATTCTATTTTTTCATTTTCACAACTTTTTTCCTTAGATAAGCCGCGGCTTATTGACAAGAACTTAGGGTATTTTAAATTAAACAAGAATAAACAAGCAATGGACATCTTAAGGAACATAGGATATCCTATTTTTCTATACGTCTTCACCCCATTAGATCCAATCAGACCTAGCCACCTATAAATGCATGAAAGACAATGTTAAACAATATGAACAAATGCCGATTTAAAACGGAAAACAGGCAATCATGTTAACAATACACTTGTGCGAATTTCACATACCAGATATTCCTACATAAAAGGAACTGAAAATTGTAATGAGATAATGCTAAACCATCACATTCACTATATCTAAAACCACCAATATCACAACAACATACTTACATCTTTAATAGGTTTACTTATTTGAAGAGAAGAAAAAGTACATGGTATTTGGTACACTACAAGTATGGTGAATACTACATTTCCACAGGAAGAAAATACATTACAAAACTGTATTATGTATTATCTTTTTTTCTTTAGACATGGCCAGAGATCTGCTAGAAAAAAATGTTTCATTACATCTTCCACTTCTGTATGAGTCTGCATGTGACAAATAAAACAACCTTGGACCTTAAACAAAACAGAGTATTCACTATACCTCATAAAACATGTTAGTGCCTTTAGAATAGAATGTTCAAGGTGAGCATCATTCAGTTCACAACACAGCAATAGTGTTCAGCAAACCTTAACTGGACAAAAATGTTTTGGAATTTTAACAAGAATTTATGTCTGCCATGTCAAGATGAATAATATTTATTTTCTTATTTATTTCCTTCATTATTAGTGCAATTTTGTTGTCAGCTCAATTGGAAGTAAACCTGGCCTTGTTAACATGCTCTTTGAGAAGGAATTCATGAACTCCCGCAATTATTAGAGCAGAACAAAAGCTACAAGATTCACTTGTCAGAAACACACCGATTAGGAAGATGAGCAGTTTAAAGAAAAGTGCTATGTGCCGACACCAATGGTTGAAGCCAAGTCTGCAAAATTAAATGTCTGTGTTTTATAAGGCTTTTCCACATGTTTGGTGCCAGAAAAAGTTAAGCACAGGATTTTCACAGTGCACTGGTGGGTGCACAATTACAATACATATAAAACCCCATGTTACTTTGGATTCACAAAAAATATTGGAGTGAGTGTGTCCACAACAGATTGTAGAAAACAACATCATCCTACCCAACACAATGTCAGGGCTTTGCACTGAAATGAAACACAAGCTTTCGAATGGAAATTGCAGCCAGCAGAGCAAAGCACACTAGACTAAGGTGATCAGTGCTTTAACAATAGTTACATTAAGGAAACTCCTCCCTAACAATGTATCCATTTCCTATATATCATGCATAAAAAGAATTTCAAATATAAAATAAATTATACACAGTAATCCCTCACTATATCGTGCTTCGACTTTCGCGGCTTCACTCTATCGCGGATTTTATATGTAAGCATATTTAAATATATATCGCAGATTTTTTTACTGGTTCGCGGGTTTCTGCGGGCAATGGGTCTTTTAATTTCTGGTACATGCTTCCTCAGTTGGTTTGCCCAGTTGATTTCATACAAGGGACGCTATTGGCAGATGGCTGAGAAGCTACCCAACCAGAGCACGTATTACCTATTAAATAAAACTCCTCAAATATATTGTGAGCACAGGGGCTGTTCGCACCCCTAGAAGATACGGCCGCTCCTCAAAAAACACTGAAAGATTACCTTCGCATTGCTCACTTCCTTGCTGGGCTTAAATGTGGCTGCTTTGTCAAGCGATATGCTTCCTGCATGGTGCTTCGCATACTTAAAAGATCAAACAGCACGTATTGATTTTTGATTGTTTGCCTTTCTCTCTCTCTTGCTCTGACATTCTCTGCTCCTTGACGGAAGGGGTGTGAGCAGGGGGGCTGTTTGCACCCCTAGACGATACGGACGCTCATCTAAAAATGCTGAAAGATTATCTTCACGTTGCTCCCTTTCTTGCAGCTGGTTTGTCAAGCAACATGCTTCCCGCACGGTGCTTCGCATACTTAAAAGCTCGAACGGCACGTATTGATTTTTAACTGTTTGTTTTTCTCTGTCTCTCTCTGACATTCTCTGCTCCTGACGGAGAGGGTGTGAGCAGGGGGGCTGTTCACACCACTAGACGATACGGATGCTCCTCTAAAAAAATGCTGAAAGACTACCTTTACATTGCTCCCTTCCTAGCAGCTGCGTTGTCCGGCGGTGCTTCGCATACTTAAAAGCCCAAACAGCCCTATTGATTTCTGATTGTTTGCTTTTATCTCTCTCTCTCTGACATTCTCTGCTCCTGACGCGCACTCCTTTGAAGAGGAAGATATGTTTGTATTCTTTTAATTGTGAGACGGAACTGTCATCTCTGTCTTGTCATGGAGCACAGTTTAAACTTTTGAAAAAGAGACAAATGTTTGTTTGCAGTGTTTGAATAAAGTTCCTGTCTCTCTACAACCTCCTGTGTTTCTGTGTAAATCTGTGACCCAAGCATGACAATATAAAAATAACCATATAAACATATGGTTTCTACTTCTCGGATTTTCACCTTTCGCGGGGGGTTCTGGAACACAACCCCCGCGATCGAGGAGGGATTACTGTATTTCAAGTAGTGTTTTTACTACTAAATCTTCTTGAACAAAGACATTTCGAAGAAGAATTAGGAAAGAATGTAAAAGGCACAAAACGTATAAAAGGTACAGAAATTTCATTATACTAACGGAGAAAACACAAATGCATGTGCACAATAAAGTAAGTATACTGTCCGTACAATTGGAGCTGATACTAGCTGTTTTGAGGGGACAATGCAACATGTGTTCCTGAGCTCACTTTTCTGCTTGCAATTTAAATCAAAATATTCATAGGAGTCAAAACCTGGACAACTCATAGCCAACAGAGGTGTTTGGGCTAAAAAAATGAAGGCTACAACACAGACAATGAATTAAAAAAAATGAAACTGTAATAATAATAATCAAAGTGGCTTAGCAAACGAGACACAAAGCTGGCAAAAGAAAGTTAAACAATCAAAAGTGTAAGGACTGTAGTGTTCTTTGACTGCATTCAATAAGGCTGGCTTAATTCATGCCACAAGCATCTCTCAGAAAAGTCTTGCACAAAAACTTGCGTTCATACTCTACAAAATATAACTCTCTGATGTTCATCACCATATAATGAGTTGAGCAATGTACTCTTCGTTTCTGGCATGCTGAACAAAGTTTTCCATTGCTGGTCTCTTGTTGTGGTAGGGGAAAAGTGGGCTAAGGAGAATTTTCCTAATGCTGTGGCACTCATTGGATGGTGGTTTTCATTCGTTGACAAGACTCAGTTAACAGGATTCATAAGTAACTGTGTAATATATTTATGTTTCATTGAATTTTTTGATTATGCTAGGATAGTAAGATATTTAAGAGACCTTGATGTATTTTAAATATTTATCCTTATTGTGGTTACTTGATAAAAAAAACAAAAAAAACGCAGTACCCATAACTGTAAACTAACACTGTGGCTGGTGTTTTCTAGGTACATTTTTCTGTTGAAATGGTTAACATACTTCAACTACACTTTTTAAATTATTCTCTGAACACAAGCATTCAGCTGTACATTTAAAAAATGTAAAAGGGACATCCTAAAAATATATGCAAATTTGAAGACAAAACTAACTATATTATATAAGGCTGATGTTTGATGCTTTTAGAAGCCACAGTCCCCCATAAATGGCAAACCAATTAAGATATCTATAATAATAAAAGGCAAAGCCCTCACTGACTGACTGACTGACTCACTGACTGACTGACTCTTTTATCACTAATTCTCCAACTTCCCGTGTAGGTGGAAGGCTGAAATTTGGCAGGATCATTCCTTACAGCTTACTTACAAAAGTTAGGCAGGTTTCATTTCGAAATTCAAAGCGTAATGGTCATAACTGGAACATATTTGTTGTCCATACACTGTAATGGAGGAGGCGGAGTCACGTATCGCGTCATCACGCCTCCTACGTAATCACGTGAACTAAAAACAAGGAAGACATTTACAGCACGAGTCACACGCGGGAACGAAGGTAAATGACGTTAATTTTTGACTGTCTTTTAATACTGTGTAAGCATACATATTAACACATGTGCAATTAAACGTGTGCATTTACGGGGTGATTTCTCAGGCTTAAAAGCTCACCTTTTATCAAACGCGGGAACAAAGGTAACTGACGTTGTTCACTGTCTTTTAATACTGTGTAACCATACATATTAACACATGTCCAATTAAACGTGTGCATTTACGGGGTGATTTCTCAGGCTTAAAAGCTCGCCTTTTACTAAAAAGGTAAATGCAAAACTATTTTCAATCAGTTTATTGAAATGCTCCCGTTAAGGATTGCAATAACATATTCGCGAGATAAAAGAACGAAGTAGGGGGAAATGGAGGAAGAGCCGCAAACAGCGAAGAGCAAAAAATTAATTAAACAATTGAGAACGGAGCGAGTTAAGCATACAAGCATGTTCATAAGGGAAACAAAGCACGGTGTAAAACGTAAGTTTAAATTAAGTTTATAGAAACGCTCCCGCTGCGGATTGCAATAACATATTCGCGACATAAAAGTTTAATGAGAAGACACGAGGTATAAAAAAGCACGGTGTAAACCGTAACCTTAACTTTATAGAAACGCTCCCGCTGCCGTTTGCAATGCCATATTCGCGAGATACAAGTTTAATGAGAAGACACGAGGTATAAACGACAGTTTGCATCACTTTGTAACAGAGTTAAAATTGCTGTAGCGACAAACTTTTAACTAGGGATGCACGATAATATCGGATTTATATTTGTATCGGCAGATAATGGGTTAAAATAATTTTATCGGCATCGGACCGATGACTAAATTGGACCGATAATTCGAACCGATATTGATGACGCATTCACTGTGTTCCGGATGTGCCGGACGTTTAGGCGACGCTGGGCTACTGTGCGAAAATGTCTGCGGTGTGGAAGTTTTTCAAAGTGAGTGAGAGTGACATAAAATATGCCATTTGCAACACTTGTTTGACTAATGTTTTGCGTGGAGGGACCAAAGTGCGAAATTTCAATACCACCAACTTAATTACACACTTGAAGACACGCCATCCCGACAAATATACAGAATTCCTCAGAGCAAAAGAGGAGAATCCTGCGCCACCGCGCACAAAATCAAAAACTGCCGTTAATCAACGTGTTGATCAGTTACTTGAAAAATCAAAGAAATTTGATAAAGACAACCCTAAAGCTAAAACAATTACTGCAAAGGTGATGGAATTTATTGCTCTGGACGATCAGCCATTTTCTGTTGTCGAAGATACAGGATTTCGAAGGCTGCTTGAGTATCTCGAGCCCCGTTACCAGATACCCAGTCGCCGTTATTTTTCGGACATAGCGCTTCCAGAGTTGCATAAAATTGTGGAAAGTCATGTGCACACACTCCTTGCTGAAGATGTCACAGCCATAAGCTTTACCACTGATATATGGACATCTGATATGAGTGCTATTAGTATGCTTAGTTTAACTGCTCAGTGGATTGACCGCAAGTTTGAATTGCAGAAAGCAATCTTGCACGCCCAAGAATGCTCCGGATCACACACGGGTGCTGCACTCTCTGTAGCTTTTAAAAGAATGTTTGAAACATAGAAAATACCCAAAGAGAATGTTCATGTAGTATTACGAGACAATGCACGCAACATTGCAAAGGCTATGGAGGAATGCGGGATCCCAAGTCTGCCATGTATGGCTCATACTTTACAGCTTGCCGTGAACGATGGCGTACTATCCCAGCGCAGTGTCTCTGATACAATAGCGATCGGCAGAAAAATAGTCGGTCACTTTAAGCATTCACAATTAGCCAACTCGCGTCTCAAAACTATACAAACTGAACTTGGTATGCAGCCGAAAATGCTTCAGCAAGATGTTTCGACTAGATGGAGCAGCACATTCTATATGCTGCAAAGCTTGCTGGAGCTGAAAAGAGCCCTTGGGGCTTATGCCTCCGATTTTGAGTTACCTGCAACTCTAACGCCTAATCAGTGGGGTTTGATCGAGAACATAATCACACTCCTTGCTCCATTTGAACAACTGACAAAAGAAATTTGCCAGTCTGAAGCCTTGGCTTCTAACGTTATTCCCTCAATTAATGCCTTAAAACGACTGTTGACTAAAAGTGCTCATACTGACTTCGGAGTCAAAACCAGTAAAAGCGCTCTCTTGGAGGCTGTAAACAATCGTTTCATTGAGATTTACAAAGAATCCATGTACTGTGTTGCCACTATTGTAGACCCGAGATACAAAGACCGCTATTTCGATGCAGATGTAAAATCACTGGCATTCAAAATGTTGCAAGCTCAGGTGGAACTTGCATCGAACGAAATGCAGACGACTGAATCACAGATAGATGGTCCACAAAAGAAAAGGGCCAAGAGAAATGACGAAGTGGCTTGCACGCTCTTCGAAATGTACAACGAAATTCTTGAAGAGAACACATTGATGCCTCGGGAAAACAGCCAGATGACAACAGAGGTGAGTTAAAAAAAAAAAAAGGCTCTGTGGAGATCTTTACAACATTGTTTTAAGTAAATAACATGGGCTGTCGGATATAATATCACTATTCTAACATAATTCGAATGTATACAAAATCTTCGAAGGCAAGAAAGAAAAACGGCAATCGAATGTAAAAAGAGCGGTTGTTGGTTTTACCTCGCACTAACTTTGGCTTCATGTTACTTAAGACGTGCTGGACACTTTTGTGGGATTTTACAGATCTGTTTTTGCACGTAAGTTTTTAGGATCAGTCTATGCGTATTTCTAAATTGTTAACCCATATTGTTATTAGTCATTAGTTAAACGGTCGGCATCTTCTGTGTTAAACACAACCATTTTAAAGATTGCTAGTTTTCATCAAGCGACTGAGCCAACTATACCTATGCTTCTTTGCTTCATATTGTTGTTCGGTGCGTGTTAACTAAATAGTTTCATAAATAAACAAACTCGTTTTACATTTTTTTGTTACTTTGAAAAATGCTGTCTGCTAATAATTGATTATAATACTTTGTTGAGGTCTTTCAAGTATTTTGTGTAACATTTAATACACTTGTTTCATTTGTAAAACACTTAAAGGGTCACAATGCTTCAGTTTATTTACTGTAAAAAATAGACAAAGGGATATAAGGTCCTCTGGCCTCTAGGAAAAAAAGAAAAAAAATGACTGCATTTACTTTGTTTGAGCAATCACTGACAATTTTGTTTGTTTTTCTTTTGAACGTTGTCTTTAGAAAGTGCCAGTGCGGTTTGTGTCTTACTTCTCTTTGCGTTGCTTTTTGTGGGACAGCCAATCACATTCATGGAAGACACTGTTTTTCAACTGAGTCTCTTAAGCAATAATGAGCAACTTGTAAGCAGATCATGATCATGCCCAATGCGTCGATCGTGTTGCATTCAAAAAAAAATTTTTTTTAAACGTTAGTCTATCATATATCCTCCCTATGGCATCTGCCACTTGATTGACATACAGGGCGGCCAGTCTGAGATCTCTTTTCTTCTAACACACTAGTCATCCTGCACTCACGATCAAACGCGCGAGCTACTGCAAAACTCCGGCTGTTGATCTAGTTAGCCTTCCAATTTATATCGACTAAAGAAGGGATTTAAAAAAAAAAACATTTGTTTGGGCAGGGTATGGGCTGGATGTGGAATTGGAAGAGGATTTTTTACTCACAATGTCACAATCGAAGTGCGTTTGTCTGATATGTCAATCTATCATTGCTATTCCAAACAAGGAAAATGTGGAAAGGCACTTTCGGACTGTTCATAAAAACTACGAAACTGACTTCCTTCCGAAAAGCGATCCGAGAAAGAGAAAGGAGAGGGAACTAAAATCGCCGTTAATCGGACAGCCGTCATTTTTCACATTCAGCTGAAGTCTGAGGCTCATGGACAGTTTTGGAACTTACTCACAGAGAAAAAGTTCCCAAAAATGAGGAAATGTGCTGCCTCCTTGACTGCATTATTCGGCTCTACTTATTTATGCGAGTCAGCCTTTTCCCATATGAAGATTATTAAATCCAAGTACTGTAGTGACCATAAATGTATTGAATTGTTATTGTGCCATAAGGGTTATTCAGTTATGCAAGGTATGACAACATATATTTTATGTATAATGTATACTCAGTATATATATATATATATATATATATATATATATATATAGAATTTTTAATGTAGGTAGATCATTTCGATCTGGTCATTTTAAAAGTAGCTCGCAAGCCGAAAAAGTGTGGACACCCCTGATCTACAGTGAAAAGCAAAAATATTAATAATAAAATGTTTCAAAAAACAGCAAATACAATACAGACATGCATTCAATTCAAATGCCATATACTTTTTTTTATTGTAAGGATTCTAATCTTAATCTGTCAGCCCTGGTAAAAGCCAAAATGCAGATCTATCTTTTAGATATGAAAGATGACACAGAATATAATATTGTATATGTATGCATGCTACTTGGCAGGTGCAGGGATTTCTTTCTGAAGCACCAATCCCGAGGAATGAAAATCCACTGAAATATTGGAACAACAACTGGAGTCGGTTTCCTACCATTGCCAAAGTAGCACGCAAGTTCCTGTCAGCCCCATGTACTAGCGTGGATAGCGAGAGATTATTCAGTTTGGCTTCTAATGTGATCAACGAAAAGAGAAACAGAATTTCCTGTGGCAAGGCAGA
This sequence comes from Erpetoichthys calabaricus, assembly GCF_900747795.2. Classification (NCBI taxonomy): domain Eukaryota; kingdom Metazoa; phylum Chordata; class Cladistia; order Polypteriformes; family Polypteridae; genus Erpetoichthys; species Erpetoichthys calabaricus. Next base: position 72,683,972 of record NC_041401.2, read on the forward strand.
GATGCTCTTGTTCGTTAAGAAAAACCTCCCCATCATGCTTAAAAAATAGAAAAGAATGATAAGCCTCCAGAAAAAAAAAGTTACTTATTTCTTTACTGTTGTACGCTTTTCTGATTTTTAAAATTATAGATTGGTTAGATTTATTCCATCAAAAAAGAAAGAAAAAATGTTACGTGGTAAACTATTTAATACTGCAGACTGTAAAACAAAGGATCAGATAGCCAGTCAAATGTGATTGAGCAGAAGCCATTTTAATGATTGTAAATAATCTGCAAAAGTTGTTATTCTTAAGTTGTATTGCTTATTTCATTGTAATTGTACATTTTACCATTTTTTTTCAGTTTTCATTTTTTCGATTATTGTTGAATTTGTTGTATTTGTTCCATCAAAAAGAAAGAGAAAAGTTATTTAAAGCAAAAACCTGTAGAACTGTTACCCATATAACCAACAGGTAGCCAGCTAAATGTGGCAGATATCATTTGTTTTTAATGATTGAATGTGGTGTGCAAAATTGTTATACAAATAAATGTTCACTTTGTCTGTAATTCTTGTCCAGACAGATCAAGTCTCATTTTTCTCTGTATCTTATAAATATGTATATCGGCATCGGTATCGGCATCGGCAGATAAGTACATAGACATTATCGGATATCGGCATCGGCCCAAAATTCCCATATCGGTGCATCCCTACTTTTAACTGCCGGGTCTTAGCTAACATTAAATAAACCCGTGGACATCACAACATCACACAAGAGAGTGGCTCACGTGAAGTGACTGAACGCAGCAGGAGTGATCACTTGCATTAATCAAACCTGTTCAAAAAACACATTACACAATTGATAAGGTAGGAAAAGAATATGAAACAAGGCACGGTATAAACCGTAACTTTAAGTTTATAGAAACGCTGCCGTTTGCAATACCATATTCGCCCCTGCGAAGCGTGGTGATTTTGCTATATATATTAAACTATTTCAACCATTGTATGATCTGCTTCTCGCAACTGAAAGAGGGCACCGTGGCAGAAGTTAGCCGACTTGCTCACCAACCACAAGCGTTACCTGGTAGGTAACCACCCATACAATCAGATTGTGAATCAGACTACGAATGCCTGCAATGTAATTACCCCGATCTACATGCTGTCAAATGAACAAACCTCACGCCGTGGCACAACGTTAGGGGCTTCGCCTCTACGTCCGAGGATCGATTCCCGTAAGGGAGTGCAGTGACTGTGTACTCCTGATGAACCCACAATTACGGCGAAACACGTGTCGCATACTATGCATCTTCAAAGCACGGTGTAAACAGTAAGTTTAAATTGAGTTCATAGAAACGCTCCCGCTGCCGTTTGCAATACCATATTAGATGACTTTGTAACAGAGTTAAAATTGCTGGAGCGATACATTTTTAACTGCCGGGTCATGTCGCGTGTTCTTGGGTAGGTACACCAAAAAATTTATACATTTATGCATGTAATAGGCAAACAAAAAATGTACTATACCCGAAAGCACTACAGTAGTACTCAATGTATCTTTACTTCTTAAATGTTAATGTTTTACTGTTTAATAATTTATACGATTCTTATATGTTATTCAGATTCTTTTATCAAAATACCAGTAACAGCGCACTCCACGATAACGTGGAGTGAATACACTTGACATGACCATTCATAGTATTTATCCTCTTTCTCTGTACGTTTACCATTCGTTTGCTCAGAGGTTGATGCGCTTGCTGCTTAATGAGCAGCTCTTGACCCTAGCGTCCCGCTGCTTCTCTTCTTTCGTCGGCATCTTTTCCCGTTAAAACTGATTTCTTTTAAAACTTAGTATGTTTTCTTTAATTTTTCAGTTAAGCTGGCACTTAAGTCTTCAATCTGCCTCAAGAATGATTAGCGAAGGTGGTAGACAATGAAAACGTCAGCCGTACGCATCCGCCACGCACGCACTGGTGCGCGCAGCTGTGACTTGATTCTACAATAAAATAAAATAAAGATAAAAAGAGTAATAACTTGCACCACCGCTATTCAATTACACTTGCCTAACGCCTCTCCTAAGGGGAAATACTGTGGGATCTGGACATCCGTCAAAGCAGCAATCACAAGCCCGATTACAAAGCGGGAAGCTGTGATTTGTCGTCTCCCTCCCATGTAACAATCACAGCCCGTGTTGCAACGCACTATGTATGTATATGTATATATGTGTATCTGTGTGTATATGTATGTGTATATATATATATATATATATATATATATATATATATATATGTGTGTGTTCATATGTGTGGGAAAGCGAATAGTAGACGTGACGTAGTATCTGTGTACCAAATTTCAAGTCAATAGGTGAAACGGTTTGCGAGCTACAGCTCATTTAAAATCCTGGACAGACAAACTAATAGCCACGGTACTGTTTTATAGAAGAACATTTTAATGTTTAATAATTTATATTTATATGCAATGTGCTTCTTATATATTACTTCATATTCTCAAATGATAATGATGTTAATGTTGTTTATATTGATTTCTATGTTATTGTAAGTGCTCTTTATTTGTGGAAAAATAAATTTGGCAATTTAACTTATTTTATACATACATTTTATTTTTTTCTCTTGCACTCAGTGAGCGAATCCACTGGCTAATCAGCTATATATATATATATATATATATATATATATATATATATATATATATATATATATAGATAGATATATGTGTATGTATGTAGATATACAAATATGTATATATATGTATATATGTTTATATATATGTAGATATACAAATATGTATATGTATATATGTGTATATATATGTAGATATACAAATATGTATATGTATATATATGTATATGTGTCTGCATGTGTGTGTATATATATATATATATATATATATGTATGTATGTGTATATATATGTTGATATATGTATATATGTGTGGATGTGTATATGTATATATTTATGTATATACACTATGTTTATGTATATATATGTTTACATAACCTCTTTAACACACTACTTCTCCGCTGCGAAGCGCGGGTATTTTGCTAGTCTATAATAATAAAAGGCAAAGCCCTCACTGACTGACTGACTCACTCACTCACTCACTGACTGACTCACTCATCACTAATTCTCCAACTTCCCGTGTAGGTGGAAGGCTGAAATTTGGCAGGCTCATTCCTTACAGCTTACTTACAAAAGTTAGGCAGGTTTCATTTCGAAATTCAAAGCGTAATGGTCATAACTGGAACATATTTGTTGTCCATACACTGTAATGGAGGAGGCGGAGTCACGTATCGCGTCATCACGCCTCCTACGTAATCACGTGAACTAAAAACAAGGAAGACATTTACAGCACAAGTCACACGCGGGAACGAAGGTAAATGACGTTAATTTTTGACTGTCTTTTAATACTGTGTAAGCATACTTAACACATGTGCAATTAAACGTGTGCATTTACGGGGTGATTTCTCAGGCTTAAAAGCTCACCTTTTATCAAACGCGGGAACAAAGGTAACTGACGTTGTTCACTGTCTTTTAATACTGTGTAACCATACATATTAACACATGTCCAATTAAACGTGTGCATTTACGGGGTGATTTCTCAGGCTTAAAAGCTCGCCTTTTACTAAAAAGGTAAATGCAAAACTATTTTCAATCAGTTTATTGAAACGCTCCCGTTAAGGATTGCAATAACATATTCGCGAGATAAAAGAACGAAGTAGGGGGAAATGGAGGAACAGCCGCAAACAGCGAAGAGCAAAAAATTAATTAAACAATTGAGAATGGAGCGAGTTAAGCATACAAGCATGTTCATAAGGGAAACAAAGCACGGTGTAAAACGTAAGTTTAAATTAAGTTTATAGAAACGCTCCGGCTGCGGATTGCAATAACATATTCGCGAGATAAAACTTTAATGAGAAGACACGAGGTATAAACGAACCACACGCCGTGGCGCAACGTTAGGGGCAACAGTTTCAACCATTCTATGATCTGCTTCTCGCAACTGAAAGACGGCACATGGCAGATGTTAGCTGACTTGCTGACCGCAACGTTAGGGGCTTCAACTATGGCGCTGACGCCACATCTCAGTGCCAACACTTTGCAGACTGTACTTAAAAGACACGCCCTCCTCACTGGACAGTTAAAAACACCAATCAAACTAACGATGACATCAAGTATTACCCAATCAAAACTAGGAAAGGAGGCATCTTCATAAAATGCGTGTGGGATGATTTGCATGAGACGCTGCTTTAAAAAAAAAATGATAAAAAAAATTCCAGTATTGATTCAAAACGGGACGCGCAATTTCATTCTCAAACGCGGCACGATTCCGTATTTTAAAGGACGGGTGGCAACCCTACAGTGCCAGGTAACCACCCATACAATCAGATTGTGATTCAGACTAGGAATGCAATGAATGTAATTACCCCGATCTACATACAAGGCGAAAGTCTTGCAACATTCAAAGATGATGGTTTGGGATAAGTACACCATACAACATAAAAGAGCTTATGAAGCCTTGAACCGAAAAAAGCAAGATCTCAGAGATCGTAAAAAAAAAAAAAGGAGGTAATGTCGTTTTACTCGCTGTAGATTTTAGTCAAACATTACCAGTTATTCCACGAGGGAGACCAGCAGATGAACTCAACGCGTGTTTAAAATCCATGCTTCTCCCACGCTCTGTTATATGTCACGTGTTCTCGGGTAGGTGCACCAAAAAATTTATACATTTAAGCATGTAAAGGGCAAACAAAAAATGAGGTATACCCGAAGGCACTGCAGTAGTACTTAATGTAACTTTACTTCTTAAATGTTAATGTTTTACTGTTTAATAATTTATACGCTTCTTATATGTTGTTCAAATTCTTTTATCAAAATACCACTGACAGCGTAATGCACGATAACATGGAGTGAATACACCATACGTATCCGCCCACGGCTGCCCTGCTGTGCGCAGATAGGAGTTGATTCTACAATAAAATAAAATAAAGATAAAAAGAGTAAAACAATCATCACCCATAAAGCGTGTGTGTGTATATATGTGTATACATATATGTTGATATGTGGATGTGTATATGTATATATATATATATATATATATATATATGTAGATATGTATATATATGTGTATATGTATATGTATATATATGTTTATATGTGTGTGTATTTTATATATATAAAACACAGCAACACTCATAACAATGACAACACAATTACATTGACAATCATGTTACGTTATTTTTAAAATGTTTCCTTTTTTTTTCATAACCTCTTTAACACACTACTTCTCCGCTGCGAAGCGCGGGTATTTTGCTAGTACACAATATAATAAAGTAGAAAACAAAAAAAGTGATTAAAAAAAGTCCACAGGAATGAGTGGGCTTGATTACTGAATACTACAATTTAGCTAAATATGCCTTTCCATAAATATATAAATATCTTTTAAACAACAAGAGGCAGAACAGCTCACAAGTTTATCATTATGAAGGGAAAAATACTAGTTGGTAGTAGGGCTGGACAACATGGACTTAAAATTATAGTGAGATTATTTTTACCCAAAAACAACACTTGATGTACAATGTGATAAACTTTTGATATTCAAATATTTGTAAAAGTGAGCATGCAGATTAACTGCAATAAAACAAAAAACAAGAGTGCTTTACAATTAGTCAGAGCACATGTTTTCTGAGACATGCAAAGGTATATTGAACATGATGTTAATGAAACACATATTTGAGAATGTACAAAATGCAGTACTTAAACATACTTAACCAAAGTGTTGAGAAAAAAGAGGATGCAAATTAATTTAAATGCTTGGTCCTTAGCAGCACAATCTGTGTTGGTCAGGTTGGTGTGGGGGCCTTATGCTGGTGTTAACTAATTATTGCAGCTATGGAATAGTCAGGAGGCACCAGCTGAACACAAATGCTCTGAGAGTTAACTGTGTTCTCAGGAGTTAACAAGCTGAAAAGGCAGAGCGGACAAGAGAGAGAGGCAACAAGACCAGGTGAAAGGATGGGGTCCTGATGTGGTGGCATCTGATAGATGGCACAGTGCCATGGGAGTTGCGGTGACTGAAGAAGGTGACAGCACCAGGTTTGCAGGTCCAGGATTAAGGTGGAGGATCAGGGTGATATATCAGGCTATTCCTGTGGGATACCTATGGGCCCTGACAAGAACCGAGAAAGCGTGTTAATGAAGAAACATGCCGATTTTATTTGACTATCCGTGCACATCCCTATTTAATACACCTTGATATGTCCTCAAAACATTGTAAAGATTGAGGATCAGCACCATATATACATGTATGTGTTTTCTTTCTTCAAAATCTGGTATATTTGATCACAATAATAATATGAAACATTAGTGAAGAGTCCCTCCTCCCTCAGACATTTAACAATTTCATGAATAGCTGTGCCTCAAACTAAGCTAGATTTTTTTATATCTCCTCTACGTTTTTTTTGAGTTTCCATTGTATGCATTATGTTCAAAACTTTGCCTGCCCTGATTTCACCTGTGTCTGTCAGTCAGCAAACATTATGATTTCTCTCTCCAACTTTTTTAAAGCCAGCAAAGATAAAGCTCTTGATTCAGTACCGCACTGTTTACAATATATCATACATATATTGTTTTAATGATTTACATCATTTATAATGGTTCCTTATGATATATTTGCATAAACATGCTTTTTCTTGTCTGTAACAGTCTGTATGATGACTGTGGGTGTTTATTTTGTAACATTCATCAGCACCATTATTAGCGGTCAGGAATCTCATATATTGCATGTAATGCTCTTAACAGTTTCTTTAATCTTACTTTCTCTGTTAATACAGTAGATAGGTAAGTTACATGCCATTGCCGGAGAAGTATCTATAAGGGGATGCTTGAAATTCTGAGGAGGGAAGTGATTTTTGTTAGAAACAGAGCTGTTTCAGCAAAAAACTACTTTCACTTTCCATTAATTTCTAGACAGCAGATCCACTGCCTGTTATGAACTCTTCCTCCTCTGACCCTCCCTTATTTCCCCAACCCCACTCATCATTGCCAGGCAACAAGGGTGGAGTCTACAGTTACACTTTGTATGCAGAAAATTTTGTGGATTTTATTTCCCATTCATAAGTTGATGTGGAAAATCAAATAAAACTGCAGAACATCACAACTTTGGCTTTTGCATATTGACTTTTCTTAGAAACAAGAAAGTAAATCTGATATAATGCCTAACCCAAGTCGATATCGTCTGAAGGGCCTGTCTGTTTCTTAACACCAAAAGTTAAGTATATTAAAAGACAAGATGAGAAAGATTGAAAACACAGACTTAGATTTGCATCAGAAGCTTAACTGAAATCGTCTAAGCTGAAATATGTCTTACCATTTCTCTTGGACCAGTGGTGTAGACAAGTGTTCTTCACCAGTGTCTCATCTACTTTGCCTCCAGACATGTTATCCATGAACTGTCGACCATGCTCTAAAGCCATGTAGCAGTCATTATAATAGTCCCTTTCCTCCACACGAACAGAAGGAATGGTCACGCTGCCATTTTTAGGCATTGACACTTCCATTTCAAATGCAGCAATTGGAAAAAATGGATTAGTGCATTGGTCCTGAATAAGCAGAATCAACTCATCTGGGACCTTGTCTTTAAATGCGCTCCGCTCCAGAGAGGCATTCCTGAGTGCTTCGAATCTTTTCTCAGTATCCCGGCTGATATCAGAGCTGCGACCCACAATATCTAGCTCATCTTCTAGGAAAAGGCCGGAGTTATTTCCAAAACGGCGGTTCATGAATGCATTGAAACCACACATGCCTGGAGACTGGGCCTCACAGTTGGGGTCAGGGATGTACACCCCAACATCAGCATCTTTAATATTCATGTTGCAGACACAGATGCAACAACTGTCAAAATTACAATCCTTGAAGAGGTTCATAACTGACTCTGACAGGATGAGCGTGACATAAAGGCTGTGAGCTTCGGGGATGGAGGGCACTGTGGCAGGCTCAACAGAGTTCAGAGGTCGGCAAGTGGAGGGAGTAGAGGCTGGAGAGTACAAGTCTGAATTCTCATACTTGAGGGAACCCTGCACACTTGAAGGTCCCCCGCAACCTCTTGGAGTGCGAGGAGTCCTGGGTGTCCGTGGCGTAGGGGCAGAAAACCTTGGAGTGGCAGGGGAGGGCAATATTCCAGCACCACTATTGCTTGGAGGTGCACTGTTCGACATAAATGGAGTATGTGTTTGAGGTGTGTACGTTTGAACATAGTCTTGATCCATTGCACTTCCAACACTGGGAATATTTCTGAAAAGAGAAAAAGTATATTATCAGCAAAAAAGCATACCCTCTTGAAACACTGCTGATAAGAGTAACTGTCCTAACTTTATGTACAAAGAAAGTTTTATTGTAGATGATGCACCATTTTGTATTTTCAGAGCTGGTTTATATCACCACCAAAGACAGACACTAAAACCTCTCAAATTATAAAAGTATCAGAATGCTCAAAAACTATTCTACCCAAAACGTAGTTTATCCTTGTATTATTTCTGCTTATTCCCCAGTTACCAGTGCCTTCTGTCTTATTAACTTTTTATAGAACATACTGCACATTTGAAATTCAAGAGACTGCATTAAAGTAGATGTGGATAGGAATGGACTAATTAAAATCAGTTATCTAAAGAAAGGTTGGATCTTTACAAGGAAGTTACCTTTAAAGGGAGCAGTGAGAAGGAAGAAGCAGTAGACAATAAGATTGGCAGGAGTGGGAAGAAAGTGCACGGAAAAAGTGTCCTGCAACCGGCTAACCACTTCAGGAACACACAACCATTTCTTTCATTCATACAACACTTTATTGCAGATAGTTATTTCTTCTGAATGCTTTAAGAACTATGATCCATTATTAGAACAGCTTACTATTGAGAGACCCATGTGATATATTTTTTTGTTTGCCTTGTGTGGGGTAATGTTTCTAGTTTATCATACTGCAATTAGAGAGGAATTCTTAAATAGGTATTTGTTTTATTTGTTAATAATTTATTTCTACTTTTACTTAACTTTTCCTTTGGTCACTTAAGTGCTGTTGCACAGTGGTATGTAGGAAACGAGTGGTAATCTTCTCTAGTTATTTTTGTTACTGCTCTAGGGTGGTAATACATAATTGTTCGCAGCCAGGTAAGTTACAATCCTTGCCATTGGAATCACAAAAAAAATAAATCCTTGGACGAGCATTAGGATATGTAGGGAGGGTAAAATAAGCTAAAGCTTTATGTTTTCACTGCTTTTTCATTGGGTGGGCATAGAGCCCTTTTGGATAGGCACTGCCCAATTCCCACCTGATAAATTACTGTAACCACACAATGTCTCTATTATCTCTACCCTTTCAGCGTTACAAACACCTTAACTTATGTATCTGATGATTGCAGGGGCATCTTCTTCTATTTTACTTTCTATTGTTCGAGTTTTGAGGCCTTCCCCAATGGTGTGACACACCAAAATGCGTTTACGTGTCTGTCGAGGGTTGGTTGTCTGTCGCTGAGGCAACTGCAGGTTCATAGTGCCACAGAGGCAACAGCAAGCTCACTGCATCCTCGTGCAATGCATCTATCGCCCAATAGGTGATGCAGGGAACACTAACTTGGCCACTGACCTAGCCCCAAACCTGCCTGTTTGCTATGTCTATGTGTAGTAGAGTGGTAGCTCCCGCTGTAATAAATAATCTTGCTGTTCCTGTTTCAAGCTGAATAAAGCTGATTTTTCTGAAATCCTTACACTCAGCCTCGTCCTTTGGGTGCAAAGCAGCGACTCGCGCATCACACTATGTATAACTTTTTCACCACTCTTATTTAACGCTCTTCTAAATTGTATCCAATGGATGGGAAGCTTCAATTTCTCTCATGTCCTTACTGTCGTTTTTTGACAAGTAAATACCATTAAAAAATGTAATCACACTGGTGAAAATATTTAAGTGGTAACAATTATGTCTTTGTTTTAGTCCACTTGTTGAGTCTACACACCAGTGGAAAAGCTCCCTACAAAATCAGTCTCAAATTAAAGTCATACAAATCTTTGAAATATTTTATGAACCAACTGTACATGGGTTTCTGAGTGGGGAATTGTTGGAGAAGTAAATTATAACTTTTTTTTTTGTTTTTTAAAATGAGTGTTTATTGGTGTGTATAGGAGAAAACTTGAGGGGAAATTAATACAGTATGTGCCTGATGCTACTGAATACCTAATAATTTTGTTTCTGCATAGTTTTTTGTAAAACATTATATGAAAATATAAATTGTGTTAAATTTTTGTATACAATGACCAAAAACATAATAAACTCATGAGCTAGGAGGAACTGTCTTAAATATGTTTAAAGGAAAGTTAATTCTTTTGATTATTGAGCCCACATGAACTGTCATTTCTCAAAATATATTGTGAATTGGGCGGCACGGTGGTGCAGTGGGTAGCGCTGCTGCCTCGCAGTTGAGAGACCTGGGGACCCGGGTTCGCTTCCCGTGTCCTCCCTGCGTGGAGTTTGCATGTTCTCCCCGTGTCTGCGTGGGTTTCCTCCGGGCGCTCCGGTTTCCTCCCACAGTCCAAAGACATGCAGGTTAGGTGGATTGGCGATTCTAAATTGGCACTAGTGTGTGCTTGGTGTGTGGGTGTGTTTGTGTGTGTCCTGCGGTGGGTTGGCACCCTGCCCAGGATTGGTTCCCTGCCTTGTGCCCTGTGTTGGCTGGGATTGTCTCCAGCAGACCCCCGTGACCCTGTGTTCGGATTCAGCGGGTTGGAAAATGGATGGATGGATGGATATTGTGAAGTGCCCCTGGACTGCCAATGTATGCGTGTGCTTTGGTGACAGAGAAAATTGAGTATGCATACAGTAAGCAATCAAGTGACTAGAACTGAAAAAATGATCTATGCATTCATCCATCAATCTTCTCAATGTGATATCCATTGAAAGGTTAGGGGCAGCTATCCCAACAAGCACTGTGTGCAAGGCAGAAACAATCCCCAGATAGGGCATCAGTCCATCTCAGGGTGAACGACCACACACTCCCAAACACCAATTTAGCAATAACAATTTAACTAGGTTTAACCAGGTTGATGTGTAGCAAGTTTAGTATAGGTGTTACTAACATAGGCAGAGTGGTTGCACACAGCTGTCATTTCTACACCATAGTGCCATGGCCTGCATGGACTTTGCATGTTTTCCCCATGTATTTATGAAGTGACTGGTATCTGTGAGAGTGAGTGAGCTTTCTCACTCAAAAACAATGACCTCAGTTCTTTTATTACCACATTTTCAGCAAGAGCAAATCATCATTCATTAAAAAATTCGATTAATTGGTTTGTGGTACTTCTGTCTGTTTCATCATCTCTGGAAAAATTTGACATTCAATTAGCTTTGCACTTAAAGATCTAAGGCTTTTATTAAAAATACCAGCAAAATACCCGCGCTTCGCAGCGGCGAAGTACTGCTTTAAAATTTTAAATAATAAACTGAGGGAAAATATACCAATAATTATTTGTTAAGGATCTCTTTGTATATCATGTTGTCAGTTCACCCCTCTGGTTTTAATATGACCAAGCTGTGCGCTGAGCTTACTCTAGAGCAACGTATAGTTGGCCATGTGAAAAGCAAATCAAGAACGGCAACACCGTGTCAGCTGCAGAGCTCAGCTCGGAGCGAAATGAAGTGAATGAAATGAGGTGAATGGGAGGGGAGATGATCACGTGACTCCCCCACCCCCCTTAGCTCTCCATCCCTCCACAAACACAAAGACAGTCTCTCGGATCCCAACTCTCCTTTCGCACACCGCGTCTAGTAAACACTAAGAAACACTAAGTAGAAACACTAATGGAAAAAATACTATTCAGTAAGTAGTGCGTCTACTAAACAGTAAATCAGTAAAGGAGAAAGGACTAAACACTAAGGGAAAAGAACGGCAAGACCGCGCCAGCAGCGGAGCTCAGCTCGGAGCGAAATGAAGTGAATGAAATGAGGTGAATGGGAGGGGAGATGATCACATGATTCCAACACCCGCCTTAACTCTCCATCCCTCCACAAACACAATCTCTCGGATTCCAACTCTCCTTTATATATATATATAGATCCTGTAGCGTAATCAGTTCAGATTTATTGTTATGCATATAAAGTACAATGAAGCTCCTATGTGAGCTGTTAATCACCATTCTATAACTCAGCTATGTAAATAAACAACACAAAATGTAATTGGCAAAAAGAAAGCACCCTTTAGGAAAAACAATGGAATGATTTGAGAGTGGATCTGTCACTTATTATTAGCCATGGCAGAACAGTACCACTGAGGAAACAGAAGTGAAGATGTAAATGTAGGATAATAAGTAGAATACAGATTGGCCAAAAATGTGAGTTGGGGGTCTTGTCATAGTGAGCAAAACACTTATCCTTACCTCAAAAAAAACAAACAGTACAAAGAACTAGAGACAAAATTTAGTATATCCATTATATTTTGTTGTCACAAAAATGCCTCAGAGATATGGAAGACAAGCTTTCTAAATCAAACTTTTGCTACTTCAAAGTGGATATATCTGGCAAGTTTTAAAGCTTTCTTCTATATATATATTTTTTTAAATGTATAAAATATGCTCACGTTTAGAACACAATATACACCACTACTATAAAGAAATAACTTTAACTTGAAAAATACTGAATTTATTCTTGGGAGCTTTTCACCCACTTCAATTGGCATTCCCCATTATTTTTTCAGTGTTCATCTCTTGGGAAGTTCCCAAGTCACAGCCATTCGAGGGAAACATTTAAGTACAGTGGAACCTCGGTTCACGATCATAATTCGTTCCAAAACTCTGGTCATAACCCGATTTGGTCATGAACCGAAGTAATTTCCCCCATAGGATTGTATGTAAATACAATTAATCCGTTCCAGACCGTACAAACTGTATGTAAATATTTTTTTTTAATTTTTAAGCACAAATATAGTTAATTAAGCCATAGAATGCACAGCGTAATAGTAAACTAAAGGTAAAAACATTGAATAACACTGAGAAAACCTTGAACAAAAGAGAAAACTAACACTGCAATAGTTCGCGCTATAGCGCTACCAACCGCTGGCTAAAAACACTTTTTTAATGAGTTTTAAGCACAGGGAAAAAAATTAACATTTGAAAAAATCCGTAATTTAATAAACCACCAAGAAAAGTAACAATGCACGTTACTAACCGATCGCTGTAACCAGAAGTGAAAACAAAAACAAGCCCAGTGCATTCTTTAACTGCCTTCTCTACCTTATGCGTCCAGCCCTTTCTCTCTCTCGCTCACCTGTGTGTGTCTCTCTCTCTCTCTCTCCTTTCTCTCTTTTGTGTGTGTGTGTGTCTCTCTCTCTCTTTCTCTCGCGCCTGTGTCTGTGTGTGCCTCTCTCTTTCTCTCGCACGCCTGTGTGTGTGTGTGCCTCTCTCTTTCTCTCGCACGCCTGTGTCTGTGTGTGTCCGTGTCTCTCTCTCTTTCTCTCGCACGCCTGTGTGTGTGTGTCTGTGTCTCTCTCTCGCACGCCTGTGTGAGCGCGCGTCTCTCTCTCGCGCCTGTGTGTGTGTGTGCGCGCACGCCTCTCTCTCGTGTGTGTGTGCGTGTCTGTCTGTCTGTCTCTCGTGTGGGTGTGTCTCTCTCTCTCTCTCTCTCTCGTGGGTGTGTCTCTCGTGTGTCTCTCTCTCGCACGCCTGTGTGTGTGCGTGTCTCTCTCTATCTCGCGCACGCGCCTGTGTGTGTGCGTGTCTCTCTCTCTCTCGCGCGCGCGCGCCTGTGTGTGCATGTCTGTCTGTCTGTCTGTGTCTCTCTCTCTCGTGGGTGTGTGGGTGTGTCTCTCTCTCTCGTGGGTGTCTCTCTCTCTCTCTCGCCTGTGTGTGTCTGTGTCTCTCTCTCGCACGCCTGTGTGAGCGCGCGTCTCTCTCTCGCGCCTGTGTGTGTGTGCGTCTCTCTCTCTCTCTCGTGTGTCTCCCTCTCTCTCTCTCCCGTGTGTGTGTGTCTCTCTCTCTCGTGTGTGTCTCTCTCTCTCTCTCGTGTGTGTGTGTCTCTCTCTCGTGTGTGTGTCTCTCTCGTGTGTCTCTCTCTCTCTCGTGTGTGTCTCTCTCTCTCGTGTGTGTCTCTCTCTCTCTCACTCTCTCGTGCGTGTCTCTCTCTCTCTCTCGTGCGTGTCTCTCTCTCTCTCTCGTGCGTGTCTCTCTCTCTCTCTCGTGCGTGTCTCTCTCTCTCTCACTCTCTCGTGCGTGTCTCTCTCTCTCTCACTCTCTCGTGCGTGTCTCTCTCTCTCTCTCACTCTCTCGTGTGTCTCTCTCTCTCTCTCTCTCACTCTCTCGTGTGTGTCTCTCTCTCTCTCTCACTCTCTTGTGTGTGTGTGTGTGTGTCTCTCTCACTCTCTCGTGTGTGTCTCTCTCTCTCACTCTCTCGTGTGTGTCTCTCTCTCTCGTGTGTGTGTCTCTCTCTCTCGTGTGTGTGTCTCTCTCTCTCTCGTGTGTGTGTCTCTCTCTCTCTCTCTCGTGTGTGTGTCTCTCTCTCTCTCTCTCGTGTGTGTGTCTCTCTCTCTCTCTCTCGTGTGTGTGTCTCTCTCTCTCTCTCGTGTGTGTGTCTCTCTCTCTCTCTCTTGTGTGTGTGTCTCTCTCTCACTCTCTCGTGTGTGTGTCTCTCTCTCACTCTCTCGTGTGTCTCTCTCTCTCACTCTCTCGTGTGTCTCTCTCTCTCACTCTCTCGTGTGTCTCTCTCTCTCACTCTCTCGTGTGTCTCTCTCTCTCACTCTCTCGTGTGTGTCTCTCTCTCACTCTCTCGTGTGTGTCTCTCTCTCACTCTCTCGTGTGTGTCTCTCTCTCACTCTCTCGTGTGTGTCTCTCTCTCACTCTCTCGTGTGTGTCTCTCTCTCACTCTCTCGTGTGTGTCTCTCTCTCTCTGTCACTCTCTCGTGTGTGTGTCTCTCTCTCTCTGTCACTCTCTCGTGTGTGTGTCTCTCTCTCTCTGTCACTCTCTCGTGTGTGTGTCTCTCTCTCTCTGTCACTCTCTCGTGTGTGTGTGCGTCTCTCTCTCTCTGTCACTCTCTCGTGTGTGTATGTCTCTCTCTCTCTCTCGTGTGTGTATGTCTCTCTCTCTCTCTTGTGTGTGTGTCTCTCTCTTGTGTGTGTGTGTGTGTGTGTCTCGCTCTCTCTCGTGTGTCGCACTCTCTCGCTCACTGCACAGGAAATGCAGAGGGAGAGACTGAACACATACAAACCAAAAGGGAAACTGGCTTGTTCGTATACCGAGTGTGTGGTCGTGAACAGATGCAAAACTTTGGCGAACTTTTTGGTCGTAAACTGATTTGTACGTGTTCCAAGACGTTCGTGAACCGAGGTTCCACTGTAATAATTAACAAATCCTTTTGAAAGAAAGGAACAAACGAATGAATCCATGAAGCAATACATTATCAGCGTGTGCTTTTTAACATCTACAATCAAAGTTTATTAAGTGTCTTTTAAGGTGAATATCATTTCATTTAATATTACACAAAGTGTATTTCTATAAGTGGAAAACAGCTTGTTTAACGACTTGTTCAAAGTCTGCTAGGGTCGGACCTAAACCTATAATCATGTGCTTAAAAATGTAACCACATAACATTCATGCCAAGTATAAACTGAACATTTAAATTTATCAGCCTCAAAATAGAATTAAAGAATGTTACAAATCTTCTGAAACATAAAAAATGGTAGTTATGGAGCATGTTGGAATAACATTTAAAAATACAGAAATTAATTTTCTCAGAAATAAATGAGCTTTTAGATTTCCATTCCTTCAATTGCAAATACAAACTTAAAATTTAACATACCTTTTTTTTCTTTGAACTCTTAACACTACACATTACTACTGGAAACTCTTTAAAAAACATTTACTGTTTTATTTATGTGAAATATTTCGTGTCTTACGCACCCATCTTTCAAAAATGTCATTGCTGGGACAGGGTTGATGAGCTCCAGTTTGCTAACTGTCCAGCTTGGTCTGTAGATGCACTCTTCTGGCAGTTTGATTGGAGGCAGGCACTGACTAGGTAGAGTTTTCAGAGGTGCAAACATAGAGCAGCCCACCAGGGCTTGACAGTTCTCAGGTTTATACACAAAAGAGAAATCCTGAAAGAAGAAGAAGTTTAATGGGAAAAATACAATGATATAATTAATGGAATACTGCTTAATTTTTTCTCAATAATCTTTGCCTTGGCCATATGACAGAAGCAGCTCACTATAATTGCTATGCAATTACAAGACTTGATTCAACTACTGCATATCACGGTCAAAAATATTTTGATTAGTGTTCATTCCAGATTAAACACCATGAGAACAGGTGCTCTACTGAGTACACAAAATGTGTTGTTACCTTAATCTCTGATGGTTTTGGACTACAAAATCCTTCTTCAATCTCAATTTTAAACTGGCCACCTAATGTTGAATTGCCATCTAGGACCGTTATTCCAGATGCACTATCCATACTGCCATAATCCTTGTTGTTCATGTTCATTGGTGAGTAGCCCATGATGTGCGGTTCCAGTGATGGAGGAGTTGGAAACATTTGATGAAGGTCAGCAGAACCTAGCAATGGAAAAATAAAGACATTTTTTGTGTAATACTCCTCTGACACATTCCACTTAATCCTTCATAGTAATATTAACACTTGAGTAACATTAGACTATGGCCTGTCTGTTCAGCAATTGTTTACTTCTTTTGTAAGTTGCTTTGGTTAGTGTCTGCTAAGCAAATAAATGTAAATACCGTATTTTGTGCTCCATAAGACGCACTGTTTTTTTCCCCCAAAAGAAGGGTGGAAATGTCTGTGCGTCTTATGGAGCAAATACTGCGTGTCAGACTGTGATGTGTATTACCTGACAAAAGTAAACATCCAGGGGTAGAGGGCGACAATACTCACCGTAACATTACAGGCATTCCCTTTCTGCTTGGAGGAATGTCAGACTCATTGACTCTGCATCTAATCCTTGCATGTGCGTAAGTGACTAAATGCAAACAAAGGCAAGATGGCATCGACATCTCATGAGGGAGCGAAGTGAGGGCAGAAAACAAGATACTCAGCAGATGATGTTTTGCGGATTATCGCGGAGTTGGACTCTGATTTTTCAGAATCTGATTGTGTTGAGAGTGACCAGGAGATCGAGTAAGAGAGTGAGGAACTGGCATCAGCTGATCAGACACCAGCCGATGCCGCCCCAGCTGACCGGCTGCCAGCTGAGCGCATTTGTGCAACCGATGCACCAAATGGCAAGGTTCGTGTGGGAGGAATACCCAGACATTGATCCGTGGGAGCCAAACTGGCTACCAGACTTCACAAGACAGCACTGGCTTGCTGTTGGACTCGACAGATTACCAGCAGCTAGACTACTTCAGGCTGTTCATTCCTGAAGCTGCCTTTCAGCTACTGTCAGTCGATACAAACCAGTATGCAGAACAATTTTTTTGAATCGCAGGCTACGCTTGCACTGCATTCTCGTTTTTCAAAGAGGAAACTCATAACAAAAGACGAGATGAAGGGGTTTGTGGCATTACAAACAGAGATGGGACTAGACTGGCGATATAACTTCAGAGAGCATTGGTCCAAACATGCTTTGTCCCCTGGTGGCTTTGGACAGGTTATGCCGTGTGATAGATACATGCTCTTGCAAAGTGATTGTGAGCAACTGAACTTCATAAATTCTGACACTAGCGATGTGGAATTCTTGGGGTTTCCAGAAAACTAGAAGAGTGCTTGAACCTTAAAGTCTCTCCTCATTTGTTAATGACAGTGATGATGGCTCTTAATACCGCTGTTGACTTAACATGGTTGAAATATTATTCTGCTATATTTCATTAAATATATTAGTACACCATTTGGATCAGAATATTCTTTTCTTGTTTTCCTCCTCTAAACCTAGGTGTGTCTTATGGTCAGGTGCGTCTTAAGGAGCGAAAAATACAGTATATAGGAAAGACAGATGCACCAATTGAGTATGGTGTTTAAGTGAGAAAACCCTGAGATGGACTGATGATCTGTCCAGGGCTATTTTTATACTTGCACTTGTGCAGTGCTAAAGCTGGCATGCCACTAGATCTGTACAGTAGACATTTCTCAAAATGGTGATAGAAGACCTCACCATTTGAGCAATATTTTTAAAGGAATCATTTCTATAAGCATTTTCATTCTTAAAATAATGGTGAAAAACACAAACAAATAAGTTTCAGCAACCGGCTGATTTTTGAGAAAGAGAGCTAGGCCAGCAGAGTACAACTTAAAGCTAGCAAAAATAAGTAAATAGATGAAATAATAAATGAATAAAGGTAAATGGAGAAGAAAACAAAAAAAAGGTGGGGTGAGAGAATCTGCTTCCTCAGTGCTTTAAAAGCTTACTCTAAAGTGTTATTGATTAGATCCTGCCAGGTTTTAAAAAAGTTCTGCACAAATCCTCTAAGTGAGAATTTGATATTTTCCAATTTCAACATACAACTTCGGTTACCCACTGACTTAAAAGAGGAGAGTTAGGATTCTTCCAGTTGAGCAAGATAAGTGTACGTGCCAATAGTATAGTAAAGGCAATTGCTGTTTGTTTGTCCTTCTCCACTTTAAGCCCATCTGGGAGAACACCAAGCACAGCTGTTAATGGGTTAGGAGGGATTGTGACACCAAGGGTGTCTGATAGGCATTTTAAAATTTTGGTCCAGAATGATGTTAATTTGGTGCAGGCCCAAAACATGTGGCTTAGTGAGGCTGGAACTTGATTGCAGCGTTTGCAGGTTGGATCTTCCCTGGAAATATTTTGGACAATTTTAAACGAGACAGATGCGATTGATATATAATTTTAAGTTGAATAATTGTATGATTTGCACATATGGAGCTCGAGTGGATTCTCTGCATTGCTATCTTCCACTCCTTTTCTGAGATATTGAGTGAGAGATTACTTTCCCACTGTCTTCTTGGATCTTTGGAAGTCAGGGACTGTAAAATGGTTTTATATATTTCAGAAATGCTGTCTGAGTCCTCAAGATTGATCGATATTTTTTCTGGCATAGAGGGAGGTGGGAGGTGAGGAAAATTGGGAAGGTTCTGTTTAACAAAGTTTCCAATTTTCAAGGTAATGAAAGAAATGTGTTGCTGGAAAGTTAAATTTGGAATGTAATTGTTCGTTGGATGCAAAGACGTTGTCTATATACAAATCTCTAAATGACTTAATCCCAAATGTTTTCCAAACATTAAAAACTGCATATGTTTGAGGTGGAAAAAGGTGGTTCCCATGCAGAGGTGCCACAGATAAAAGCTTCTTTATCTTAAAATGCTTCCTACATTGGTTCCATATTCTGAGTGAGTGAAGCACAATTGGGTTGTTAGTATATTGGCGATAACTTACATTTATTGGGGTACAAAGCAAGGAATATAAAGAAGTACTGCAGGATTTTATTTTTATTGCGGACCAAGCCTGTATGTTCATCTATTTGTGTCCATGTCCAGGTTTTAATAGCTTGTATATTTGCTGCCCAGTAATAAAAGTGAAAGTTAGGTACAGCCATACCACTTTCTACCTTAGGTCTTTGTAGGGTCGCTCTTTGGATACGTGGATGTTTTGAATTCCAAATAAATGAGGTTATGTTGAATCTAAAATGATTTATTTATGTATATTGGAATGTTTTGAAATAAAGAGAGAAGCTTAGGAAGGATATTCATCTTAACAATGTTAATTCTTCCTGCTAAAGTTAGATGAAGGGTTGACCACCTATGCAAATCTTGCTTAATTTTTTTCATACAGATGGCGAAATTTTGTTGATAGAGAGCTTTATGCTTACTTGTGATGTTTACCACTAGGTATTTAAACTGATCTGCGATGATAAAAGGGAAGGTGTCCAATCTAGTATTGTGTGCTTGAGAGTTCACTGGAAAAAGCACACTTTTAGTCAAATTCATTCTGAGACCAGAAATCTTTTGAAATTCTATAAGTGCTGTTAGGACTGCAGGCACAGTATTTTGTGGCTCTGATACACATATATTATATATATATATATATATATATATATATATATATATATATATACAGTACCATATCATCTGCATAGAGAGAAATTTTCTGTTCAAGTCCTTCTTTGATAATCCCCTTTATCTCAAAAGCATTTCGACAGTGAACTGCCAGTGGCTCAGTGGTGATTGCAAAAAGGTTGTGACAAGGGGCATCCTCGTCTGGTACCATGTTCTAGTTTAAAGTAGTCTGAATAAATGTTGTTAATACAAACTGAAGCTTCTGGATTGGTATACAGTAGTTTGATCCATGCACATATGTTTAGGGCAAACCCAAATTTCTCCAATGTAGTAAAAAAAAAGTAGTTCCAGCTACTTGATTACCAATTTTCCATAATTTAACACTTGGGTTCTAAGTGTTTTTTTTTCTTTAGATAAATTGGAGGGGGTAGGAGTTATACAAAGATGTTATACAATATCTGTAAATCCTATCCTCATTCTTTCTGCAATGAAATATTATAAGATGACAAAATATATACATGGTGGGCCATAAATTTCCATACATAGGAAAATAAGCATTTTTTTATGAAAAAACATTTTTATTTATATAATATGCTCTACATGACTGCCATTGTTTTGCTGCTGAAGTCATGCTTGTAATGGTGTTGGTGATACGTTCCCTAAGACGATTTATGTTTTTTATCTTTTCCTGTTACACCATGGCCTTTAAATGCCCCCAAAGATAAAAATCAAGTAGGGTGAGATCTGGGGATCTGGAAGGTCACTCCACAGGACCACAGCGACCAATCCAAGTATCGGAAAATAAAATGTTAAAAACCATATGTATGGAAACTTATATACTGTATATACACACACAAACACAGTTTATGTAGTATATAATACTCCCAATTTATACTATACAGGCCCAAAAACTGTTATCTATAACTCCAAATCAGAAAAGCTTTGAAAACCAAAAAAGTTTAAAATAAATAAATAAAAGAAATGTAACCAAATGTATCTTAAATGCTGTAATTCCCCTTTGGATAAAGGCATCAGCCTGACAATGATAAAGGTATGAAAAAATAACCAACTTCAGTCTCCTTGAAAACATGAAACATGGTCCTAGTTTAGAAAGATTGCTGTGCGATACATTTCATATTAAGAATGCTATAAAGAATTAGAGAACCAAAATCTTACTTATACAAGGGATGGGATCTAGTGTTGCTGGTTTAGATTCTTTTATGTTGAATTTATCTTCCACACCATTTACAACTCTTCTGGAACCAGGCTGCCAAAAATAAATAAATAAAATTAGTTAGAGAACAACAAAAGGCCTTATTTTCAGAGACATACTGTAAATATGCAAGTTTAATGTAAACTTTGGTGATGAGTGGCACTGACAGATGAATAGTTTGGAAGACCCAAAGACCCAGCACCCCAGGAAGACCCAAAGAGCTTAATGGTATAACAAGCAGATTACCCTGTGCACAGGCATGGAACAGACCCTATTTAAAACATCTGTAGTGCATCTAGGACCTGTAGGCCAACAACAGTGGTCAGGAAAGTCATTTAGAAAAAGTGTGGCTGAAGTTTTTTTTTTTTTTTTTTTTTTTTTTAACAGTATGAAAATTACAGTTTACCTGCTTAGGTTTGGTAAGAGATGCACCATTTCATCAAGAGAGAGCAAACATTAACCACAAATGTTGCTCAGAGATGGAAAGAACACTCTAATGAACTCCTAAACATATACTTCTTTGAGTATTAAGTGCTAGAAGCAATGTTTGGGCCTGAATTCATCTCTGTGGATAAGGTCAATGGGGTGATTAGAAAGCTCCATTGTGTCTAACATGTTTCCATTAATTTTGTGTAGAAGGTGGAATGTTGAGATTCTGCCTCACAACCTTTAGCCCCTGGAACAGTCCCTATACAATCGCTGAAACTCAGACACAGAAGCAGCAATGTGGATTCCTACCTCACTGTGGAACTGTGAACCAACTTTGATCTTATGCAGCTGTGCCAAGGAGTCTGTTAATCCTGTCTATACAGTGGTGTGAAAAACTATTTGCCCCCTTCCTGATTTCTTATTCTTTTGCATGTTTGTCACACAAAATGTTTCTGATCATCAAACACATTTAACCATTAGTCAAATATAACACAAGTAAACACAAAATGCAGTTTGTAAATGGTGGTTTTTATTATTTAGGGAGAAAAAAAAATCCAAACCTACATGGTCCTGTGTGAAAAAGTAATTGCCCCCTGAACCTAATAACTGGTTGGGCCACCCTTAGCAGCAATAACTGCAATCAAGCGTTTGCGATAACTTGCAATGAGTCTTTTACAGCGCTCTGGAGGAATTTTGGCCCACTCATCTTTGCAAAATTGTTGTAATTCAGCTTTATTTGAGGGTTTTCTAGCATGAACCGCCTTTTTAAGGTCATGCCATAGCATCTCAATTGGATTCAGGTCAGGACTTTGACTAGGCCACTCCAAAGTCTTCATTTTGTTTTTCTTCAGCCATTCAGAGGTGGATTTGCTGGTGTGTTTTGGGTCATTGTCCTGTTGCAGCACCCAAGATCGCTTCAGCTTGAGTTGACGAACAGATGGCCGGACATTCTCCTTCAGGATTTTTTGGTAGACAGTAGAATTCATGGTTCCATCTATCACAGCAAGCCTTCCAGGTCCTGAAGCAGCAAAACAACCCCAGACCATCACATTACTACCACCATATTTTACTGTTGGTATGATGTTCTTTTTCTGAAATGCTGTGTTCCTTTTACGCCAGATGTAACGGGACATTTGCCTTCCAAAAAGTTCAACTTTTGTCTCATCAGTCCACAAGGTATTTTCCCAAAAGTCTTGGCAATCATTGAGATGTTTCTTAGCAAAATTGAGACGAGCCCTAATGTTCTTTTTGCTTAACAGTGGTTTGCGTCTTGGACATCTGCCATGCAGGCCGTTTTTGCCCAGTCTCTTTCTTATGGTGGAGTCGTGAACACTGACCTTAATTGAGGCAAGTGAGGCCTGCAGTTCTTTAGACGTTGTCCTGGGGTCTTTTGTGACCTCTCGGATGAGTCGTCTCTGCGCTCTTGGGGTAATTTTGGTCGGCCGGCCACTCCTGGGAAGGTTCACCACTGTTCCATGTTTTTGCCATTTGTGGATAATGGCTCTCACTGTGGTTCGCTGGAGTCCCAAAGCTTTAGAAATGGCTTTATAACCTTTACCAGACTGATAGATCTCAATTACTTCTGTTCTCATTTGTTCCTGAATTTCTTTGGATCTTGGCATGATGTCTAGCTTTTGAGGTGCTTTTGGTCTACTTCTCTGTGTCAGGCAGCTCCTATTTAAGTGATTTCTTGATTGAAACAGGTGTGGCAGTAATCAGGCCTGGGGGTGGCTACGGAAATTGAACTCAGGTGTGATACACCACAGTTAGGTTATTTTTTAACAAGGGGGCAATTACTTTTTCACACAGGGCCATGTAGGTTTGGATTTTTTTTCTCCCTAAATAATAAACACCATCATTGAAAAACTGCATTTTGTGTTTACTTGTGTTATATTTGACTAATGGTTAAATGTGTTTGATGATCAGAAACATTTTGTGTGACAAACATGCAAAAGAATAAGAAATCAGGAAGGGGGCAAATAGTTTTTCACACCACTGTATGTACTCTGAGGACTTAAAAGATTTCACTGTGTACATTATGCAATTAAGTGGGATGTAGGGCAGAAAGAAAGAGGCAAGAGAATGGAGGTTCAAGGATCATTGGTGCCATTTAATCTCTGTATTTAGAGTGGAAGAGTTGTGTTTGCATGCTTATCATGAACTTAAAATTGTTTAATGTGGATGTTACTGTAAATGTATTCCTTTTTCTGTACATGATTTTAAAGAATCTTGAGGCATAGAAAATGTGTGGAAAGTATTCAGTTTTAGAACTTGAGGACTGCATCTTTGCTGTGTGCAAATGACAATGTCCTCTTGGCATTAGTCTATAATCCCTTATGCACACTTGCATGGCTCTCAGCTGCCCTGGGTATATCTGATAAGATAATTACCACCATCATATTAATCTCTCAGTAAATCTTTGTTCCTGTATGCAAAGGGCAAGCACAGAGTGGTGGAGTACCTGTACCATGAGTTTTTATTAACAAGTGTGAGGTTTCAAATGAATGCAGTGCCAGCACTTCTATAATGTACTTGAGTGCAGTGTTAACACAGGAGGCTACTGACTACAATTATAAGCAACAAAAAGAACATTGCTGTGCAGAGTTGCTGTAGCAGCTCAACAACATGGGAAGAATTAAGTAAACTGCTGCATTTCTGAATCAACACGAATTAGATGAGGTGATCTAAGTATGATGCAGGATGCCTATATGTACTATTGTGTAAAGTCTACTCAGAGAATATCCAGTACTTGGGGAAGGGATCTTCTGTCCCTCACAACTGATCTGGAAGCACTTCGGAATTCTCCAGGAGAAAATACAAGAAATTAGGGATAAATTAAAAGATCTGTTCATCTCAACATATTGCCACCACAAGTCTCATCAGGGTAAATGCAAGAACAATTAGATAAAACTATTTGCCAAGCATGCAAACAACTATTAGTTAGCAAATAGTACCAAAAACGGTTTCGGCAAACAAGATAATATAAAACATTGGATTTTAACATAAGAATCAACAGTGTGTGCATGTTTACAAGGAAATCTAGACTTATTAATGTTAAATTACAGCAACTCAAAATAGGCACATTTAATGTTTGTCTTATTCCCAGAAAATTCTGTTAGGTACTGAAAGGTCACGTGAACCGCTCTGTGCCTCCAGTATGTGTCCTGGGAGCTGTGGTTTAAGACATTCAGCATTTCATCTCCTGTTTGGAGATAAAATCTGTTTTTCTGGTTTTCCCAACTCACTGTATGTGCGCTCACTCTGTGTGTGGGAAAGGCACAAAATAGCTAATAAGGTAGCATGATTCTGCCTTCTTCTATTTGTTTTCAGCCATTTCAATTCAACATGTGAAAAACGGAAATAAGTAAAAGAATTTGAATGGTGGACCCAATTAACTTTACTCAGGTAGACAAGACCTATTTACTCTGTCTCTCTCTCTCCGTGCTAGGGCAGGTAGAAAGAGGTTAACACAGTAGCTTGATTTAGCCCAGCTTCTACAACCAGTTTATTATGGTCACAATTTCTCCAACTACAGGAATCTGGGGAACTACTGAACACACAAAGCTCAAGTGAAAGGGAAAAGGAAAACTATGATGAAAGGATTAGTAAACATCATATATACAATATAATGAAAAATTGAGAATAAAAAGGAAAAGTCTTTAAAACCGAGTTCTGAGGCATAATGAAAACCTTGCTTAAACTGGTCTTTAATCAATATTTATTATTTTGGTGCAATTGCAAGAACACAAACTTAAAACCAAAGAGACTGCACTTTGGAAACATTCTTACTGCCAGGTCATCTTCGTCAGAATTAAACAGATTGTCCAAGTCATTGATGGAAACTGCCAAATCAGTTTCATGAATCAGGCTAGTTGAAGACATACGGCTATGAGCAGCTGCACTTTGGCCATCTAAAACAAAAAACAAAAAAAAAAAAACCACATTTACTGTGTTTACTAAAGTATTCCAATCAACCCCAGAAATTCTTTAACCAGATTTCAGTTCACTCGAAGAATAGGGCTCTGAATAGATTGTCACAAAGCTTTTATGAACACTGCCAAACAATTTAGTGGACTGAAGAGATTTATACATATATTGTGTTTATACATACACACACACACATTATATATATATATATATATATATATATATATATATATATATATATATATATATATATATTATACATACATACATATATTATACATACATACATACAGTCACACACATTCTTAATTTCTTATTCTTTTTAAAAAAATCCAGCCAAAGAGGATAAAAACATCACACAAATTCTTAAAAGCAGTCTCAAACCTGTCTTTGATGATGGATTGAAAAGTGACATGGCATCCTCTCCATCAGCAGCCATGGAGTTTCCTGCAGAACCATCTTCAGCCTAAGTGAAAACACAAAAACATTCATAAACGTTACATATTTTAATATCACCAATAGGTGATATTACATTATTACAATGATAAATAGATCTAAATATTGCAGAGTAAAATAACAAATTAAACACAAAGAGAGCTAGATTCCCCCAAATACTGAAGCTCCAATTACACATGTGTATAATCCAATGTTAAATCCTATCTATTATGGGTTTTAAACATACACTCATTTAATCACTTTGATGTACAAATTCAACGAACACATGTCTATGAAAAAGTGGATTCAGGTATATATACATTTTCTAAATCGTATCTAGTAGTGTGGATATGCTATTAAAGTAGGATTATGATTATGGTAGGAGGTACTTTTGACTATTCATTTTCAAAAGTATCTGGGCTATCAGTAAATAGGCTGCCCAATATATATTTTTAAGAAATGTATTTAGTCAAGTATGTGTGTGAATATATATATATTATACATGATATAAATAATATCTCATACTGATATGCATGTATAAACTACACTGATGTATACATGTGCATATAAGTACACATTTCTATTTTTTCACATATTATAGACCATGCACTTAGTAATTACAGGTACATCTATTGATTGTTTATTTCCCAGCGCAAAAAAAAAAAAAAACTGTAGGGAAATGTACCAACAGTCATCTTTTATATGTGGATTTCTATAAATATTTAACTTAATGCCTCTATATATTACAGATTATTGTCCTATCATTTGTGTCTCAAGTCAAGTCAAGTTGGGGAGCATGCACTGGTACAGTGCATTGCCGCACCCACCAGACGACGAAAGAATTTGGGATCCCAGTTTGTGTCTGATGAACAGAATTTTTAGGAAGATGTTACCCAGGTTTTTAATACTGTCAGGTGTTTCCATGTTGTTATGTCTGTGTGGGGGGAAAAAGGGGAGCAGCAAGATGACTTTTACCATCTCTCTCTCTCTCTAGCAGAGAATTACTTTGTTGAAAACTTGCAAAGCCAGGAAAATTCAATCATGCTGAAAAAAATGCTATAGTGGGCCAGCTACCTATTTATAGTTCTTACAGCACAGTAGTAGTCTTGAGAGTCTCTTAACTGAGCCTAAGAGTATTAAGTCATATGATAAGAGTTACTATAAGATGCAAGTCATTTGAAGAGAACACCTAGGTCTGGAAATGATTCCTGGGGTATAAAGGTCATATCGAATCAAATTCCCTTTGAATCTGGAGTCAGCAGGAGGCTCAAAATAAAGTCTCTTATCGTCACATTGATAAGTGCTACCATTGATGCTCTGAGACAGAAATGAAGATGCTTTGAAAACTCTGTTTTGATTTCATCAAAGACAGGAAAACAACCACATCAGTTACTCAGAACACCACAACCTTTGGTTGACTGGCTGCTGCATTTGAGCTTTGTGACTTTGCATTTTTGCTATATTTGTTTCTGACTATACTCATCCTATTTTCTGAATATCCTTGGAATAAAATAGATTTGAACTCATAAAGCAAGTACTAAGTTTAAACATAAACAAGATTATAAAATGACGATAAACCAAAACTGTTCTAGTATGTACACACTCCAGGTATCCTTGGTTAACCACTTAACAGGTCACAAAGTGGGGAAATATCAAAACAACAAAAGGATTAAATTACAGTCTAAATCAAATATGCCAAGTATTAACAAATGTAACTTTACATCACCATCATTACAGAACTGACAAAGATTTTGTAGCTATTTCAAGATGTGTAACATTTCCTGTTTTAACGGGGGTGGGCACAATGCAACGTGTAAACTACAAAAACATTAAAAAGGCATGTTGGATATGCCTTTAATTAGATAGGTCTGAAATACTTAAACTTTTAAAAATTGTGTTCAACGCATACATTATGAAAGTTTCTATCTAGGACTAAATGTGAAAAACACATCATCAACACACGGTCACTTCAAAATGGATCAACTATCTACTACAGACCTACAAAGCTGTTAAAAAAAAAAAAAAAAAAAAAAAAAAAATTGTGGAAATTAATATAAAACCACTGCATACCAACCTACTAGGTAATTGAAATCCTCTGATTCTAACCTTCCATCTTTCCTTTTGAAACTCTTGGTGAAAATATATTTGGCTTAGTGAACCCTACTTAGAGATTTCTCCTTACAGTAGATCTGTTCATGCTACGTCACTGGACTCATCAAGCCTTGCTTAAAAATACAATGCTTTTCGAATTAAATGCAATTTCTCTTGCCTGTTAACTGTATTCTGTAATTTATAATTTCAGAAACTGTATTGATCCTATTTTAGCTATGCTGTCATTTCATGTTCTCTAATTTACTAATCAGTTTGTCTTTTCTTATTTACACTTAAAGTTTGTTTCTTGTCAGTTTAAATAAAAAAAGCCAATGGAAACTTATTTGGGGGGGGGAAAAAAAAAAGCAGACATGCGCTTAACTGTATTCACTGACCTTGTGCTTTTTTCCCACTTCTCTTTCACCTCCTTGCTTTTCTCTCTTATCGGAAAAAATAAATTCTACATCACCATCAACAAATGCATAGGGGTCAACTTCTGGCTCATGGCCACAAGAAAGATACTGGTTTTGCCTCTGGATATACTTCTGAGTTAACTCTTCAGACACTTTCAAAGGCTTATTAGAAAAAGCCATCAACCTGTGAAGAATTAAAGGATATGCCTTTTAATCAGAAATCATAAAAAAATGTACTTCAAAATGACCAGTTGATGTGGAAGTTTGGAAACAATAATTAAATACATTTCATTTTGAAATGATTTGTAGTTGGATGTGTCTGGTGCTCAGTGTGCAAGGATAGGTACAGACTCCCAGCGTCCCTGAACTAAATACAGCAGTCAGAAAATAGACAGTTAATTGGACATTTATCATAACACATAAGATGATAAATGCACAGCTTCCATTTCATTACTACAACTTTGTATGATGCTTTATTAAAAACTGAATAACTTCGGCGCTTATTCAGATGACAGTTGATAAGTCATAAGACTGCATTCTGAATGCATATAGAAATTGTCACAATAACGTCTATAATACAATAAAAATGTCAATTAAATAATTCTGATGCATTTGTGATGTTTTAAAGGTCAAATTAATTTAGAGTTGCAAGCAATCGACAAAAACAACATTCAATTAACCATTCAGTTAGACATACTTTGTGAATACATAAATCATATGGAAAGTGTCTGAAAAATTTACTCACTCAGTTACAGATGTACAATCCTGCCCACAAGATGTTATAGGATCATCTCTCAGCTTATCAGTGGGAAGCTGTGGTGTTGGAAAATCTGGATCTTTTTTGCGAGGAAGCACAAAAAACTTCCAAGGTGAGTCCACATTGTCATCATCAGGAACGATAGCTGACCCCATATAGGTGGTAGGTTCCAGAATCTCTGAGAAAGCTGGAGGGAAAGGCTGGCTAACAGAATCCACATTCTGATCAAGAACACCTTTCTGAGACACCTCAGTACTTGCTTGGTAAAAGTGTTGACTGGGAGGAGTAGCAGGATTTTTAAGTGCCTCACCCCCTTCTTCACTACGATCACAAGGGTGGGGGCTCAGCGGTGGTGGAGGAGGTGAGTTTACAATTTCTGTATTGCCATGGAGTTGCGGGGCCTTAGCCATGTTGACTACATCAGCAGGCCGCACATTTGAAAATCTTGAACGACCATCCTGCGTTCGGATGTT
The DNA here is from genome assembly GCF_900747795.2 of Erpetoichthys calabaricus. Lineage (NCBI taxonomy): Eukaryota > Metazoa > Chordata > Cladistia > Polypteriformes > Polypteridae > Erpetoichthys > Erpetoichthys calabaricus. The sequence continues at coordinate 72,713,692 of NC_041401.2, forward strand.
TAAGCGTTGACTGTTGGCATCAGGATCCATGGAAACATCATCACAGACAGAAGTGCGATGGTGAAAGGGGGTAAGCGGCCTTTTCTGCTGTTTTTCCCCTTTTTCTGGCTTTTCACTAGCTTTGTGCTTTACAGGCTGCTGCAACGTCTGACCACTTGGCTGTGGCTGACCTGGAGGTCCTGTGGATCTTTGTTTCATGTTTTTATGCCTAAAACAGCAAAACAGAAAATCAGAATCAGATTTTAACAACAGAAGAGCTGAAAAACTTAGACAAGTTATCCTTGTAAGTTATCCTAAGCAAACCTAAGCAATAAAAATGTCATACACATTTTCTTTAACTATTTAAACATATCAGGGATGGACCTTGATAAAATCCTTTCACATGAAAACCACAACCTCTTACCTTGAACAATTGCACCCAGATCTCTGTGTGGGCTCTACAAACTCCCAGGCTCCAGTTTTATCAAGTACTTCCTCCTCACAGACCCCATTTGTTGATGTTGAGAATTTACGCCTTATAAAATAAAAAGCACCACAAAAATTATAATTTTTCTTATTATAAAATGTTTCAGAGTTACAAATCCCGAGTAATTAACCATAGTTGTCTCCATTAAATAACTAATGTTTTTGCAAACAAAAAACAAAGGCAGAAACAACTTCAAAGTAAAATATATGCAAAAATGATTTTTTATTAAGTTATGAACATATAACAAAGCATAAGATAATAAAGGAGAGCGGATTGCAGATGTGTGTGAATGTTTGTGAAAACCACATCAAAAAGGCAAAATATAGAGCCTGAGCTTGTATGTCTGATAAAGAACAACTCCACAAAGAAAAAGGATATTAACCTTCAATAAATTTTAATGAAGGCTAAGAAGTGACAACTGTAATCAATTTTCCATTTGTAAGATCAGAAATAAAGCATGAAAAAGGTAAATCTGAATCATGTTTATTACATTCTTTTACAAAGTGAGCAAACCCTGAATATTTAAAAACAGGGTCCTAATGAACATTTGTGCAGGTTATGTTTAAGAACCACCATTACCAAATAATTATTGAATTGATTACAATGTCAAGCAAAATGTGAAGTAGTGTTCAAGTAACACTCAAAAACAACAGGAGGACAGAGTACAACTATAAGTACATGAATCAACACAAATTTCAGAGGAAGTTTGCAAAATGCCTAAAGCATAAAAATGGTATACAAAAGGCAATTCCAATTTGAAATCAGTATTTATATGATCAGTTTTTTTTTGCTTTTTTTTTTTTTTAAAATACACAATATGTAAAATATAAAATAGAAATGTAGAAAATTGAAATTAAATCAGAAGCCCTAATAAACTTGTGATCACTTGAAAAACACTGATAGACAAAAACTGTCAAATTTCACAGTTTTAATAATGGAAAATTGATGTACAGAAATTAAACATTTTCAGTAAAAACGTAAAAGCATTTGTTTCTCCACTATTTTGTAACTCTTTATTTAAAACTAAATACTGGTAAGGCCCTTCACACTGGAAACATCTTACAATAGCTATTTTTGCTGTTGATATTCTCTGTATCACCATATCTGTATGAGTTATGTGTTTAACACAAAACAGTATGTAAACTGAGTTACTATAAGCTTTATGCCAGTATTTGACCAAAGCATTCCTAAAAATAATCAGAAAATAAAGAGTTACTTACTTGTGTGTTCGGTTAACATTGCACTCTTGCCACACCCTGTCCACCACCTGACTTGCAAGCTTTCTAGGAATCTTCCCACCATGGTGACTGGTGCTGTCAGAATTGAAGCCATCAGCTACCGATGAAAATTTTACCCACTTCTGGGCAGACTGAGTATCCACTGTAAAAATTTGTTATGGGTCATGTGTGTAAGTAAACCTCATACTTAAAGAACAAATATATTTATGAACAACTTGGAAAAAAAAAGTCTTTTTTTCTCTAATATTAACTATGAAAAGGAAACGACAAATCATAAACATGTAAGAAATAATCTAGAAAGTATTTGAAAAAATAGAGATTCGGTTAACTTAAATGCTGGCACATTTAAAAAAACATTTAGAATCAACTGAGTTTGCGAACATGAACAGAAAGAAAAGCACTCAAAGTCAAACAACAGAAAGGTAGTGAAGTAACTGAAAAATATTTTTAAAGAATAAATTAAGAAAATTCTTCACAACGATAGATAGATAGCAAGGGGAAATTCACATACTTCAGCAGCAGCATACTGATAAAAACAATATTAACTTAAATAGTGACAACAATGTAGGTATAATATCTTTGCATAATGTTAACATTTACCACCACCCCCTCAAGTGGAATTGAAGAGTCGCATAGTGTGGGGGAGGAACGATCTCCTCAGTCTGTCAGTGGAGCAGGACAGTGACAGCAGTCTGTCGCTGAAGCACAGGTGCATAATCTAGCTCAGCACCTAAAGTTCAGAGTTCCTTAAATACATTCACTTTAAGATGCTTAAGAGCATAGTTAGCATGGTACACACTCTGAATGTAAATTTAAAAAAACAGGCATGTGTGCCATCAGACACAAAGTGATTCTCACCTCTGGTAAGAATGATCTATTGTACAAGGGTAAAGATAATGTACTTTTACATTTGAATATGTTCTTACTGTAGCTTCTTGTGTTTCTTTCGGCATACATGTCCTGAAAGTATAGACAAACTAAATATTTGCGTATTCCCTCCAATTCAAATAAATATGCCACAAATAAGGTAAAAATTTTGGTACAGTTCAAGGTGAAATAAATACAGTCCTCAAAAAATTTAAGGGAACACTTAAATCACACATCAGATCTTGATGAATGAAATATTAAAGTGGAAAACCTTTACTGAGTAGTACTATGTTATTCGATGAGAACAAAATAATGTAAGTCAGTCGAAACCAAAAATCGCCATCCAATTGAGGGTTGGATTCAACATCACACTGAAAATCAAAGTCAAAATTTTGAATCACAGGCTGATCCAACTTGCATGAATTTCATCATGACAACTCAGTAGTGTGTATGGCACCACTTGTTTGTATGCACTCCCAACATCATCTGGGCAAGGTCCTGATGAGATGGCAGATGGTGTCCTGACCTGGATCACGGCATCAATGGGCTACTGGACAGTCTGTGGTGCTACTTGGCAGCAATGCATGCACCAATACAACACAGCCCAGAGGTTCTTAGTTGGATACAGGTCTGGGGAATGTGTGGGTCAGTCAATGGCATCAATGCCTTAGTCATCCAGGAACTGCCTACATATTCTGGCCACATGATTCCGGGCACTGTCCTGCACCAGGAGGAACCCAAGGCACATTGCACCAGTGTAAGTTCTGACAATGGCTCTGAGGATTTCATCATGGTACCTAATAGCAGTTAGGGTATCATTGCCTAGCACGTGGAGGTCTGTGCAACCTTCCGAGGTTATGTCCTCCCAGACCATCACAGACACACTGCCAAACATGTCATGCTGGATGATGTTGCAGGCTGCATAACTTTCACCACTGAGTCTCCAGACTCTTTCACATCTGTCACTGTGCTCAGTGTGAACCTGCTCTCATCTGTGAGGAAACCTGGGTGCCAATGGCAGAGCTGACAATTTGGGATTTGCTCGAGAATACCACATCGAGCTGCACGGTGATGGACTGTGAACACAGATCCCACTAGAGGGTGAGGGCCCTCATGCCACCCTCATGGAGCCCGTTTCTGATGTTTTAGTCAGAAAAATGCACACCACTAGCCAGCTGGAGGTCATTTTGTATTACTCTGGCAGTGCTTCTCCTGTTCCTCTTTGCACAAAGGAGCAGATACCACTCCTTGCTGCTGGATTGATGTCCTTCTTCAGCCCTGTCCCGCTCTCCTTGTGAAGCTCATTCACAATCGCTTATGCTTCTCAACTAGAAAGATTGATAACCCTGAAGCTTAACTGACTTGGTGTTATATTATTATGATTAGGTGTTCCCTTAATTTTTTGAGCAGTGTATGCTAGGACACAAGCTAATCTGTGAAAATAAATTAAACACCAAAAAAAGTAAAAACCTACAGTGGATCAAATTGATCAACTTCAAACTTAAGGAAACTGTGTGGAAGAGTATGTATTAGACAAGAGGTCTGTATTGCTGCATGACCCACAACTTAAATTTTTGCTTTGTGAGACTAAGAGTAGTAAGCAGTTACTGGCAAGCTGACTTTATTCCTATGGCCATGAGTGGATGGTCAGAGTACAGATGAGCTCTGGAGAAAATACTTGAAAAATATACACATACACACAAAATATATATAAAGAAGTTACTTTACAATTACAATTTATCATTGATGTTATAAGAAATATGGATTTGCAGTTAAAAGTGCATACAGTCAGAACAGAAGATGCATGTATCTATCCCATGATAGGCAAAATTACTGTTCTCAAACATCTGCTACCCACTGAAGCACACAATCCAATGTTTCAATCCTACTAGCATTTACAAAGTAAAAAATTCCCCTGCTCTTTACTTGGCCAAGAAGTATTAGATTCCCTTTCTCTTGCATGCCTTCTAGTAGTACTGCAAAAATCAATAAATCGGTTCTGATGGCCTTTGCATTAACTATTGTTTTAAAATGTGATTAAAAGCAGTCAACTCTGTCACACAACTTCTAGAGGACATTAGCCACTGAAGGTTTTAGCATCTTTTTTATTATAATCATCACATCAGGTGGTATATAAATGTAATAATAATAATAATAAATTATTATTATCTATGCATAGAATCCCATATATCATATCACCAGGGAAAAGAAATTGCAAAAGAGGCCGATGGTGGTTGACCATGACAAAGGAAGAAGAAAGATCTAGCAGAATAAGGACAGATGACATGCTGGTAGCTCAAGCCCATCGTAACATATCTACAATCGTAAGTACAGCTGTCTCAGAGGATTGCATGACTGATCAGGCTCAAACAACAGTTGAAAGTAGCCAGAAATTGCTAAAAGTTGCCAATCTGTGATGTAACAGTATAAAGATTCATTGACCATTCTATAATAATCTGATTTTTTTTTGTTTTGCAACACACAAGTAATGGAATTCAATTCTGCAATATACATTCTTTCTTTTGTTTGACTGAAATTGAAATTATATTCCAATAGTTAAAAAATTTATTAAATTAAAAAAGTAAATTAACTCATTGTGGAAAAGGATTTCAAGTAACCTCAGCAGTTGTGTCACACAGTAAGACTGCAAAAATGTGTTATAGTACAAGCTATATGATCTTAGTAGTAAGCAATATCTTGACATCTTGGCTCTTACATATGCCAGTGAAACAATAATTGTAATTATTATGAAAACATACTGTATCAATATTTTCCCTCACCTATAGTGAACAGCGTTCGTTAAAGATCATTTTTATAACTGAATGTTGAAATAACCCTAACATTTTACACTTAATCACATAACTGGATAGGTTTAAATTTAGTACTATGTTGAACAACCTGGCTACTTTTAGGCGGCTTTACACATGCTACATTAACAAGATGAACTGACAGACTAACCTTAGTGGCTTTAAAATGGAAGATCCATGTGCTAATACTTTGTTTTTACACTTAAAATTGGATGAAGTACTGTATGGTAATCTTTATAATAGTTTTCATTAGGAATGTAGCAAACATCAATCTATACTAATAAAAGGCAAAGCCCTCACTGACTGACTCACTCATCACTAATTGTCCAACTTCCCGTGTAGGTGGAAGGCTGACATTTGGCAGGCTCATTCCTTACAGCTTACTTACAAAAGTTAGGCAGGTTTCATTTCGAAATTGTACACGTAATGGTCATCACTGGAACCTCTTTTTTGTCTATATACTGTAATGGAGTGCAGCTCGATGGCCGTGGGAGGCGGAGTCACGTATCGCGTCATCACGCCTCCTACGTAATCACGTGAACTGAAAACAAGGAACAGCCACAAAGAGCGCTGAAAAAAACATTCATTACACAATTGAGAAGGCAGAGAAACAATAAGAAGCGAGCGAGTGACTGACTGAACACAGCACGAGTGATCACTTCGATGAATCAAACCTGTTCAAAAAACACATTACACAATTGATAAGGTACGAAAAGAATATGAAGCGACTGACGCATACAGGCATAAATTAAGTTCATAGACCTACAAAAGATTGACATTTTTCTCCTGTACAACTATACGTTGCATTCTCAACAGTAAGCTTTCACGGCTTGATCATATTCCAACCGGAGTGCTCAACTGACAACGTGGTATACAAAGACAACTATAACAATCGTAATAAACGAACAATGAAACAACGGAGAACCCGTGCATTAAATAAAAAGGCTGCTTCCTTGGTAAAGCAAGGAAAAAGGATGGCCTTATATGGCGTTCGTTTATAAAAACAATCGTAATAGACGAACAATAAATCACTACAGAACCGCGAAGCAAGCAGAAAGGACGGACTTATATGGCGTTCGTTTATAAAACAGCGGAGAAGCTGTGTAAAGACAGCTTCACAAAAAAACAGATCCTTAACAAATTGTTATTGGTATATTTTCCCTCAGTTTAAAAAGGTTTTCTTTTCTTCTTAATAAAAATTTAAAAGCAGAACTTCGCCGCTGCAAAGCGCACCTGACTTTATTGAAAAGAAACTAAACTTGCAGTGCCGCTATTCAATGACACTTGCATAACGCCTGACTTTATTGAAAAGAAACTAAACTTGCAGTGCCGCTATTCAATGACACTTGCCTAACGCCTGACTTTATTGAAAAGAAACTAAACTTGCAGCGCCGCTATTCAATGACACTTGCCTAACGCCTGACTTTATTGAAAAGAAACTAAACTTGCAGCGCCGCTATTCAATGACACTTGCCTAACGCCTGACTTTATTGAAAAGAAACTAAACTTGCAGCACCGCTATTCAATGACGCGCCGCTATTCAATGACACTTGCCTAACGCCTGACTTTATTGAAAAGAAACTAAACTTGCAGCGCCGCTGTTCAATTACACTTGCCTAATGCCTCTCCTAAGGGGAGATACTGTGGGATCTAGGCATCAGTCAAAGCACCAATCACAGGCCCGATTAGAAAGCGGGAAGCTGTGATTTGTCGTCTCCCTCCCATGTAACAATCACAGCCCGTGTTACAACACACTTAGTCACCGAATATGTATATATATATATGTATATGTAGATATGTGTATATGTAGATATGTATATATATATGTATATATGTTTACATAACCTCTTTAACACATTACTTCTCCGCTGAAAAGTGCGGGTATTTTGCTAGTATATATATATGTGTGAATGTATGTATGTATATATGTATGTCTATATATATGTAGATATGTATATATATGTGTATATATATATGTAGATATGTATATATATGTAGATATATGTGTCTATGTATGTATGTGTGTGTGTATATATATATATATATATATATATATATATATATATATGTATGTATATGTATGTATGTATATGTGTGTGTGTGTATATTATATATATATATATATATATATATATATATATATATACACATACATATACACATCCACATATATATATGTATATGTAGATATGTATATATGTATATATATGTTTACATAACCTCTTTAACAAACTACTTCTCCGCTGCGAAGCGCGGGTATTTTGCTAGTACAGAATAAAAGATGCAATTGCATGACTCTAATGACAGCAACCATTTTAGCAAATTAAATAGCTTTTTACGGTGAAGACGACTTTATTTTACAAATTAATTCTTCATGAGGCATTAGGGAAGGAAGGAGTACAGTGAATTAAATGCTGCCAAAAATGGCTTTTCTTGTAAAAACCTGCTCTTCAAAACTACTGCACATTCTGAATTTGCCATCTGAAATGCTGACACCTTTATTGTTTACCACATCACAGATGGATTGTAGAATAGGGCTGCAACGATTAGTCAACAAAATCGACGACGTTGACTACAAAAAATCGTTGATGTGTCATAAACAGAACCTTCAACAGAGGCTACAGTCACAAAGAGCCACATTGGTTTTTGTAACTGCAATGCACTAGATGAACATCTCGGGGCAGTATCATTTGTTATTGTTTGTCAAGACTGCACAAAGTCCTACCAACAAAGAAGAATGTCTGAGGAGAAGAAGAATGTAGAGGAAAATAACCGTGGTTGCAATGGCGAGTCGCATAGAGGAGGGGGAAGGAGATGGAAAAAAATTGAGACAGAAACTTTCTAAAGTGTGGGAGCACTTCACCGAAAAAAGAAAAAAGTTGAATGCAGATTATACAAAGCGAAGCTTTCTTTTCACGGCAGCACCACCGCGATGCATGAGCATCTGAAACGCAAGCATCCAGGAGCTGTGATACTGCCGTCTCTTGTGAGGTAAGTTTTAGCAAGTAAAGTTAGTGTCACGTGTTAACGTTGATGTTTGTACTATAATGAGCATATCAAGGTTTCAACAATGATAGTTAACCCTTAAACTGACACATACTTGGGGGTTAATGCACCCCGGACGCCAAATACTTTTTAGCTGCACTTTAAGTAAACGTCACAATTCACAAAGAAAATGTGAAATTTTAATGGAACACATTTTTTTTCATGCAAAGAGCATCACAATTACTGCAACACTGATCATTTTACACACTGCAAATGAACTGTAAAAAACTATAAAATAAACTACTGCAACAATCTATTACTATATGTTCAAGGTGCAACTGAAGTCATTGGTGAAATTCAGTAAATCACCTAGCCAACTGCACGCAAACACACAGAGGTAAGCGCTGATGCTTGCAGGTTCGTCTTGTGCAGCGGCTAAATCCCAGAGACAGTGGGGCTGCAATTCTGCTGGGTCTGGCAGTGGTCGTGAGCTGGCTGCTCAACGAATATACTGCTTTGACTAATCACCTCCGGCGTGTTGGCAAATTGGTCTGTGAAGCAAATATAGCCGGTTGCGGGGTTCAATGAATATACAACGCCGAATATACTCGGCTCCGGCGTGCTGGCAAATTGCACTGAGAAACAACTTTAGCCAGTTCTGGCGGTTTAAAGGTTAAGTGAATATAATTTCAGTTATGTTTGATAACGTGTTTGGAGCTATAGTAAACGAGTGAATAGGAGTAGCTGAGCTGTCAGTTTTTTTTTCTTCTTTTTTTATATATTATTTGAGTTCAAATGAATTGTAAACCATCTCTAACTAAGGTTAGGTAACTTGTGTTTTGGAGTATATCAGTAATTAGCTTATTTTTTTATTTTGGTATAATATAGTACATGATGTGATAAACTACAACACTTTTCCTTCAGAGTGTGATGATTAAAACATCTTTCATCTATCGTTCTTGTGTGTTCCCGATACTTCCACTTCCTCTAAGCGTTTATTTCCTAGCAGCTGGCAACATTGTCTCAAAGAAGAGAGCCAGCCTCACACCAGAGCATGTTGAAATGCTCACGTTCCTGCACTGTAATCAGGAATATATGAACTGAACCTTTTATAAACTATACATTGTTTTATTTTATTTGAATTGAAGCTTTATTTAAACTTTTAAACTTTAAGACATACCAGATGCTATTTTTGGTTAGGTTAAATGCACTTTTTGTTTAAAGACTATGTGCACTTTACTTTATATTGTTTAATGTATTTCTTTTTTATTGTGATGGTCACACTAATATAAAACATTATTTTCATACTCATGTTTCACTGGTTGTTATTTTAATTTGATTATTATTACCTTTAATCGTGTTAATGCAGAGACATCAGGGTGACATTCACAGGTGGACAGATGTGAGCAGATGAGGCAAGACATGCACTGGAGCCCAGAACAGGATATGCAACCACAGGTCGCAGGCATCAAAATAGTCAGGCATGAAATAATCGTGACTAATCGAAAAAAAATTTAACGATTAGTCGGCTACCAAAATAATCATTAGTTGCAGCCCTACTGTAGAAGTATCTATCTCGAGCACTCAGTCATGGACTTCACTCTACTCAGTTCACTCATAAGGTGCCAATTCCTGCCTGTTGTTGAACTCCTAGATAAAAGGCAGGCAGTGCGCGGACATGGAATTGGACTCCAAACCATAATATTACCAGTCTGAATCCACAGTGACTATTCACTTAACTGGCCTGTTTTCAAACTATAAGTACTTTGAACAAACAGTTCTACTATGCATATGTATATTTTTAAAATGCCTCAAAATGGTATGCTATAGGAAGGAGCTCATTTATTTACACATCTTACTTTGTTGCATTTTTAAACACAATCAATATACTTAACTTAAAAATTCAAAATTAAGTAATAGTTATTTTAATTTGAAGTGGTGGTAAATATAATTGAAAAAAATTAACATGACACTATAAAACAAAAACCTAATGACAAAGGTCAAAACAATGTCCAAAGTAATAGAAAGAACAATTTAACAATAAACTGGTAACCCTTAAACATTAGGTACAACCTATAACACATCTATTAGTTATGCTGTTATGTAACAAGACATGTACAAAGGCTTCTTTTGGTCTTAATATTTACAAAGAATCAATAAAATGGGTATGTATCTCTATTCAAGGTGGCATACTAAAATAAGTTCAATTTGGTTGCTTAGCTGGATGATGCATCTCTCAATATTGCACACTATGGATGTGACGATTTACTCTTTTCACAATTTGGATCGATTCATGAAACTGGGTTCACAATTCGATCTCTCATGATTTTTAAACAAAATATGAGTATGTGACAGAAGGCCTAGTAATTTCTTTTTGGCGCGAATACAACTGTAGCTGTGGGGCTCCGGTACCAAACAGCAACAACCCCTCTCAGTCAACCAAACAAACGACTAACCCATGGTACACCCAAGCCTGCCTGGGTAGCCAAATTCAGAGTTATCACAAAGCACCTGATATGAAGGCAAAGCCCAGTCACTCTGCTACATCCATGTAATATAACATTTATTTATTAGCGGCTGATTCTTTTATCTAAATCAACTTGCAACATCTGAGACACAACTGGTTATATTTCTTTTGATTTTATTGTTCCAGTTGGAGCACAGGCAGATGAAGTGACTTGGTCAGGGTGGGATTTGAACCTTATGGTTTGAAGTCCAATGCCTTAACCACTGCACCACACTGCCTGCCTTACATGAATTATCATCAAAAACAGTGATGTTACAATTAGCCTTTTCAAGCTCCCACTCCAAAACAGACAATTTCAGCACCTCAGCAATGTTGCATACAGAATGGGCTTCAAAAATAGAATTTAAAGCACAAAACTCACCATTTCCAGGTTGTTGGTGACAGCATGGGCTGTGATTGTGACTTTAATTGATTTGACGCTGGAGAACCAGCCATTTGTAGTTACTGAGACATTCTCTGCATCTTTGAGGGATTCCTAAGCACTCATCTTAGCCTTGCTGTTTGGCGTCGGCAATACGGTGCCACTAAAGTGCAGGCATGAGGGAATGCCATACTTCAGCTCTAGTGTGTCATGTCCTTTACAATAAAAAACACCAATACATCTTGTTATTTCTTTGGTCCTTGCACTCAACTGTGGAAATGGTGCTTCAAATACATTTACCAAAAATGCCTCTTTATAGGTGGCAATTTGTATTTGTCACTGTGATGATGCTGTACATTGCTCAGCATGTTTGTAGTGTTTGCTGTAACATATGTCAAAACTCTATTGCAGTACTTGCAAATGGTGTTTGTCTTATTAACTATTTTCTTTTCTCACTGTTTTCTCTTTTAACAGGAAATCCAAACTGCTGCCAGACACCAAACGCAAGATGACAGGGCATCCTCAATTCTACTTTGTCTGACTCCGTGACATAATGGTATAAGCTACTCTGTGCTTAGCTACACTGTCTCAAACTAAGACCAGGGCTTGCCAATGCATGTAGTTTGTTTATAAAAAAAAAAAAAAAAAAAAAAAAAAAAAAAAGCATAACTTTCTGTTAGCGCTTAGAGAAACAGATTCCACATCATTGCAATCAACATCTACAGTATATATGCTCGATGTTATTTAATTTTAGAATCACAAAATGTGGCATGAAATATCATTACATTCCTATTGCACACTTTAGTATAAGCCTTGTGAATCCCTAATGCTTAAGAGCTAATGAAGTCAACATATTCAGCAGTAATTTTTACCTGTCTCTTAACATGCCACACTTGACATTTCATCATACACAACTTCTACGAATGTATCTTTCACGTGAGACTAGAATCTAAAGTATGGCCAAATGTCTTTTTTTTTTTTTATTAAAGAACTCTTAGGGCTCGTTTATATTTCACGTTCAAAACGCATATGAGCACTCATCATGGCTGCCACGTGTCCCAGCGTTCATTTGACGCGTTCTCCGAGCATGTCCTCAGAAATTAACACAAAGCGTGCGAGAGTTGCAGTACCAGCAAAAAGTCGAGGGGCGCAGTGTGATAAAAGTTGGAATGTGACGGCAGAGTCTGTTTACTATCTATATGCGACAGAAAGCCGCTGTGCAGACCCTACAGGATCGATGTGCATGCTTCGATGTTTGATGAATGGCTCGATGTGGTGAAGCAAAATGCCGACATACAGATGCATTCGTGGTGCTTTTATATTCAAGCATCTCATATTCCTGATCGTAATGACACAAGACATTTTAAAAGTCTCGCACACCATCTTTTGTGCCGTCTTTTTTTCTGAGGCTTCCTCCTGACCTGACAGCAGCGGCAAACAGCGATAGATCACCACACAGAACACATTAAATGTATGATATTCCAACTCTCTGCACATTTAGAATCCTTAGATTTAATATTTGATATCACTTTCATGATGAAATGCATTAAATTATGTATGTTACATTTTACAGATAAATCGTTAATTTCGTTTAAATAATGAATACTGTTAATAATTACACACATGGGGGTGACACGATGGCGGAGTGGTAGCACTACTGTCTTGTAGGGAGTCATGTTGCTGGTATTCCCTGCCTGGAGTTTACATGTTTTCCAGTGTGCTCAGGTTTCCTTCCAAAGATATGCAGATTTGGTGACACTAAAATGACGCTAGTGTGCCCTGTCTAGGGATTGTTTCTGCCTCGTGCCCAATGCTTGCCGGAATAGACACATCCCTGGATTGACGGATTTAATCATTAAACATCCTATTCAGAGATATTGTGGTAAGGTGTCATCGGAAGTTAATGGGTGTTCCAGGCAATTCACAACACAGCGAAGCTGAACCTGGTCTCACAGAGATATCTCGCACTGCCACCTGGTGGTTTCTTTCAGATTTACGTAAAGTATGCGCACAAGTTTAAACAGTACAAAGTTTGCGTAGCAGGAGCGTCCGCTGGAGCATGCATTGCATCGCGGCAAGTATAATCCTGGCCTTATGCAGGGAACAGAGTCAGAAAAACAAAACTGAAACATACACATACACACATATATACACACATATACATATATTATATATATATATATATATATACACACACACACACATATATATATAACCGGAATTTTGTTGTTGTTAGGTTGGTACTTGTAGTATGTGGTTGGGCCGCTAGGGCGATCTAGCTACACTCCTCACAAGTCAGTCTGCCAAGTGCCATCAGTCTGGAAGGTTGTGCTTGTGTTCAGTGAATTTTTTTGTAAAAGTAGTTTTGTGCAAGCGTGGTTTTTTTTACGATGGCTGATTATTGTGAGCAACGCACGGCAGTGAAATTTTGTAAGTTTGTAGATGGTTTGGAGATGAATGAACTAGCAGTTTGCAGACGGGCAACGTTTGCCAAAGTGAAACAAGTTGTTAAACTACTTTCATTATCTTTATTAGTATAGCTCACAGCAGCTTTCAAATCCATCTATTTTGCCATACCACGGCACAAAACAAAAATATTTTGCTATCACACACTTTAAACTGGCTAAAGTAGGAACAGCCTATAGAGGTATTTAGTAATGAAAGGTCCACTTGCTCAAAAATGGTAGTACAACAATATCCACAGCAGTAACAGATAAATTGTGCTTTCTTAAAATGTAGTGAGAAGTCAAGCAAAATGACACCTTTTATTGGCTAACTAAAAAAGATTACAATATGCAAGCTTTCAAGACTGAATTGTCTTCTTGAATTGCCCCTTCTTCAGTCAATTCTGAAGGAAATAACATTTGCAATTAGAATAATTATGCCACAGTATTGGGTTTAGACAACAGACCTATTAAAGATAAACTCTTTGAGAACCATTTTATTGATATGGGATCTATTGAAGCCTTTTTATCCTTTCAAGAATGACCACGGTCAGCAATTTTGCATGAGTTAAACAGCACAACTAAAATGTAGAAGCTGACTAATGGTTTGAGAACAGAAACTTGATAAACTTACCAAAAAATTTGGTGTGGGTAAATAACATGACAGCAAAGGATACTTTAGATTAATTAGAGTGAAAATACAGTATAGATGTTAAATGTAACAACCGAGCATTCTACTTTAATTTCCAAATGGTGTGTCAACTTCTGTATGGACATTGTAGTTCCAGTAAGAACTGTTCGCTGCTATGCGAACAACAAGCCATGGATTACAAGTGACATCAAGGGCCTTTTGAACCAGAAGAAAAGGGCTTTTAAAGACGGTGATCAGCATGAGCTCAAGCGCGTGCAGAAGGAACTCCGAGTCCAGCTCAGGGCGGTGAAGGAGCAGTACAGGAGAAAGCTGGAGCAGAAGTTGCAGAATAACAGCATGAAGGAAGTGTGGGATGGGATGAAGATCATCACTGGCTGCAGCTCGAAGCGGGGTACCACCATCGAGAGAGACGTAAAGAGAGCAAACCAAATGAACAACTTCTTTAACAGGTTTGACCACCCTAACCCACTCTCACTCTCACCTCGGAGTACTGCACCCTCCACACATCCTTCTGCTGATACCAGCATAGGAGAGACATCCCCACCCATAATTACAACACCGCAAGTGAGCAGAGAGCTGAGGAGACTTCGTGCCAGCAAAGCAGCGGGTCCAGATGGAGTATCGCCACGACTGCTGAAGGTCTGTGCATTGGAGCTGGGGGGTCCTCTACAGCGCATCTTCAACCTGAGCCTGGAACAAGGGAGAGTCCCGAGGCTTTGGAAAACATCTTGCATCACCCCAGTCCCAAAGGTATCACATCCTAGTGAGCTGAATGACATCTGGCCTGTTGCTCTGACATCACATGTGATGAAGACCATGGAGAGGCTGCTGCTTCACCACCTGAGGCCACAGGTTCAACACGCCCTCGACCCTCTGCAGTTTGCATATCAGGAGAAGGTGGGAGCGGAGGATGCCATCATCTATATGCTACATCGATCCCTCTCTCACTTGGACAGAGGCAGTGGTGCTGTAAGTATTATGTTTCTAGACTTCTCTAGCGCCTTCAACACAATCCAACCTCTGCTCCTTAGGGATAAGCTGACAGAGATGGGAGTAGATTCACACCTGGTGGCATGGATCGTGGACTATCTTAAAGACAGACCTCAGTATGTGCGTCTTGGGAACTGCACGTCTGACATTGTGGTCAGCAACACAGGAGCGCCACAAGGGACTGTACTTTCTCCGATCCTGTTCAGCCTATATACATCGGACTTTTAACACAACTTGGAGTGCTGCCACATGCAAAAGTTCGCTGATGACACTGCTATCGTGGGCTGCATCAGGAGTGGGCAGGAGGAGGAGTATAGGGACCTAATCAATGACTTTGTTAAATGGTGCGACTCAAACCACCTACACCTGAACTCCAGCAAAACCAAGGAGCTGGTGGTGGATTTTAGGAGGCCCAGAACCCTCATGGACCCCGTGATCAACAGAGGTGACTGTGTGCAGATGGTGCAGACCTATAAATACCTGGGAGTGCAGCTGGATGATAAATTAGACTGGACTGCCAATACTGATGCTCTGTGTAAGAAAGGACAGAGCCGGTTATACTTCCTTAGAAGGCTGGCATCCTTCAACATCTGCAATAAGATGCTGCAGATGTTCTATCAGACGGTTGTGGCGAGCGCCCTCTTCTACGCAGTGGTGTGCTGGGGAGGCAGCATTAAGAAGAAAGACGCCTCACGCCTGGACAAACTGGTGAGGAAGGCAGGCTCTATTGTTGGCATGGAGCTAGACAGTTTGACATCTGTGGCAGAGTGATGGGCGCTCAGCAGGCTCCTATCAATTATGGAAAATCCACTGCATCCACTAAACAGTGTCCTCTCTAGACAGAGGAGCAGCTTCAGTGACAGACTGCTGTCACTGTCCTGCTCCACTGACAGACTGAGGAGATCGTTCTTCCCCCAAATTATGCGACTCAATTCCACCCAGGGGGGTAAACATTAACATTATACAAAGTTATTGTCTGTTTTTACCTGCATTATTATCGATCTTTAATTTAATATTGTTTTTTTTTTTGTATCAGTAAGGTGCTGCTGGAGTAAGTGAATTTCCCCTTGGGATTAATAAAAGTATCTATCTATCTAATGGTAATATATCAGTTACAACAACGGTTAAAGAACTGCAACTGCTCAAAACCTACAACACGAAATAGAATGCTTAATACATGCCACTCTTTGTTTAATGTCATATGCAGCCGGAACACTATAATAAGATGATTTAAGGCCTATTAATACTGAAATAAGAAAACAAAAGTGATAGGATGTTTTATAAGCCAGCAACCAACACCATTGTTTTGAAAAATAATGTAACAATGACACACTGAAGAGTACGACAGAGGGGTCATACCTGGATGAGCTTCTTCGGGTGATGTAGGAGGAGTTAGTGTCACAGACGACATGGCAGGATCTCTGGCAGATGCAGGCACTTGGTTGCCACTAGGGTATGCAGATGTGAAATGAGAAGACCCCATGGGGGTTATAGTAGGAATATCAGACTGAGAGACCAGCACAAGGCTCGCTGGGTACACCATTCTCACTCCACCTGGAAAAGAAAAGCGGACCCTCTTACAAAATATTCAAAACAAAACATCAAAACAAAATTTGATTAAAAAAAAAAAAACTTAAGAGACATCTACCTTACAGAACACCATCGTAAATACAACACTATGGGATAATAATTTGGAAACTCCAATTAAATTTAGCCTGGCCCAGGTAAGATGAATTTGTGTGTATATATCTACATACACACACACACACACACACACACACACACACACACACACACACACAGTGGAACCTCAGTTCACGAACGTCTCTGAACACGATATGTGATATGCAAATCAGGTTACGACCAAAAAGTTCACCAAACTTTTGCATCTGTCCACGACCACACACTCGTTTGACGAACAAGCCAGTTTCCCTTCCGGGGTGAAGCGAAGCGATGTTATGCGAGAAAGCCAGGAAGATTCATGGCGATATGCTGCAAAACTATCCTTCTACGAGTGGCGAAAGTGAGGAATTTAAAGCAAGATGGTTTGAAAAGTTTCGCAAGAGAAGTGGCATTCATAGTGTGGTAAGGCACAGAAAGGCTGCTAGTTCCAACGCTGAAGGTGCAAAAGAATTTGTGAAAAATTTCACAAAATTAGTGGAGGACGAAGGCTACATCCCGCAACAAGTCTTCAACTGTGACAAGACCAGATTGTTCTGGAAGAGGGTGCCGAAGAGGACCTATATTACCCATGAACAGAAGGCTACCTATGCTCGGCCATAAACCAATGAAGGACAGGTTAACCGTTTTTGATGTGTGCTAACGCTAGTGACGACGTAAAAATCAAGTCGCTACTCATTTACCAATTTGAGAACCCTCGTGCTTTCAAGCAGCACAATGTAAACAAAGCCAGACTGCCTGTGATGTGGTGGGCAAACACGGAGGGTTGGGTCGAAAGGACCTTGTTTTTGGAATGGCTGCACAAGGCTTTCGCTCCCGCCGTGAAGCGATATCTCAAAGAGAATAATCTGCCTAAAAAATGCCTTCATCTGATGGACAATGCATCAGCACACCCATCAAATTTGGTTGACGATATGGTCGAGGAGTACGACTTTATTAAGGTCGTGTTCCTCCCCCCAACACAACTCCTATTCTGCAGCCCATGGACCAGCAGGTTATTTCAAATTTTAAGAAGCCGTACACTAAAGGACTATTTGCCAGGTGTTTCAATGTGACCAAGGAGACGCCTTTGGCCCTGAAAAAGTTCTGGAAGAACCATTTTAATATCGTTCATTGCATCAACATCATTGATAAAGCCTGGGAAGATGTCACATACAGGACCTTGAACTCGGCCTGGAAGAAACTTTGGCCTGAATGCATTCCTGAACAGAATTTAGAAAGCTTTGAGCCTCCTATTGTGGATGAGATTGTGTCCATGGGCAACAGCATGGGTCTTGAAGTGGACAATGAGGACATCGAGGAGCTGGTCCTGGATCACAAGGAGGAGCTGACAGCAGAGGAACTCGCTGAACTCCAGCAGGAGCAGCATAGGTTGCTCACCGAGGAGCAGTCCTCAGGGGAAGAAGAGGAAAGGGCGGTTATAAAAAGTGATGCGATAAAAGCCATCATGGAAAAATGGAACGAGTGCCAGGATTTTTTCGAGAAGAACCACCCTGACAAAGCGTTTACGAACAGAGGGATAAACATGATGAACGACAATGTCGTCTTGCATTTCCGCAAAATTTTAATGCGTAGGAAAAGGCAAGCCACATTAGACCGCTATTTTGCGAACTCTGATCCACCAGCTAAACAGCTAAAACATCAGAAACCCAAGAAATCACAAAAGAGAAAACACCTGAAGGAGAACATCCCTCCATCACGGAGCCAGACTCTCCCTCAAAACTGTGACCTCCCCTCCACCCAGTTCCTCCTCACTTCCTTCATGCCAGAACTCGACTCATGCACGGTTAGTTAGTTTTTGTATAAATTACGGATTTTTCAAATGTTCATTTTTTTCCCCTGTGCTTAAAACTCATTTAAAAAAAAATGTTTACAGCGATCGGTTCATAAGGCTATTAGCGTGAACTCCTGCAATGTTACTTTCTTGGTTGTTTATGGTTGGTTTTTAATAAAGTTCAGATTTGTTTCAATGTTCCTTTTTTTTTTCCATGTATACATACATACATACATACATACATACATACATATACATACACATACATATACACACATATACACATACACACATATATACACATACATATATACACATATATACATACATATACATACATACATATATACGTTTTATGCCTAAGAAGTCTACCATCGACCGCATCCTGGCACTGAGGGTTTTCATGGAGAGTAAACACGAATATTGGCAGACTTTCTTTGCAGCCTTTCAGGTTGTCGCAAAGCGTTCGACTCTGTTGATCGAGCTATGCTGTGGGACATCCTGAGGATCTGCGGGATCTCCTTGAGGTTGCTGAATATCATGGCCAGGATTCTGGGGTTTGGCAGGGGGTGTGTTCTTGCTCCTACTCTGTTCAATGCTTGAATGGACTGGGTGTTGGGCAAGGTCGTGTGGTCCAGCGGCTGTGGGGCATCTGTTGGTGAAGAAAGGTTCACAAATCTTGACTTTGCTAACGATGCTGTGATCTTAGCAGAGTCAATGGAGGCTCTGATCGGAGCGCTCGAGAGACTGAGCAAGTAGTCAGTGTCTGGGCTTGCGAGTGTCTTGGATAAAAACCAAGATTCAGGCCTTTAATGGCCTCTTGGGCACAGCCATCAGCAGTATGTCTGTTTGCAGAGAGAGCGTTGACCTTGTTGAGAGGTTTAATTACCTTGGCAGTAGTGCTGGGCGGTATACCGGTTCATACTGAAAACCGTTTTTAATTTTTGTTATGATATGGATTTTTCTTATACCGCAACACCGGTTTAAATTGCCTAAACAACATTTGGAACGTAGCGCAGTGGGAAACTGTTTAAGGGGGACCTTTTTCACTGCTACACCGCTAAACACATGCCACAGAGGTGTTGTGTGGGGGCTTTTTTTCGATGCTACACCGCTAAACAAGCATACACCAGAGTACATGCGTTAGAGGTATCGCATGGTGAAAATGGACAGAGAATATTCTGAAACTGAAGCTGTAGCAGACGATAAAGTTGAACATGATGACACAGAAGAACTTTTGCTGGAAAAAGGAGTCACGTCTGTTGTCTGGAGATACTTTGGATTTAAAAGGTTGAATGTGGACCATTATGTTCAAACGTGTGAATACTGTTTCTATACTATTGGATAATACTGCAAGCCAAGTTGTATTTTTTTTCAATACTGTGTAATGTACCTGGGTACTGTGTAATAGTGTGACGACATGTTGACTTTATTCTTGACACTTATGACAAGAATAAAGTCTACATTTCTACTTTATTCTCGCTGTTTGTCGAGATTAAAGTCGACATGTTGACTTTATTCTTGTAATTTGTTATTAAAGTAGAACATCGCAAACTAAACTTCATCTTAAAATGAAAATTTACTTTACTAGATTTTCTCAAACCCCGTCATAAGTTATGTAGCACATTAAATGCTTTGTGTTATGTTCCCCGAGCCATGTTAAACTGACTTCCTCTTGCACTAAGAGGAAGTGCAGGCAGCATACAGAATACATTAATTTCATGATATTCCTGCTCCCTGAACATTTAGAATGCTAAGATAAATATTTGATATAATTTTCATGATGAAATGCATTAAAGCATGTATTAATCATGTAGGGGCACGGTGGCATGGAGGTTGCACTGCTGCCTCACAGCAATGGGGTCCTGGGTGTTCCTTGCTTTGAATTTTTATGTTTTTCAGGTGGGTTTACTTGGCGTGGTTCAGTTTCATTTCAAAGTCATGTAGGATGGCTGGTTTTGTTATTCTATATTGACCCTGCAAGTGTATGTATTTCTCGTATTCACTTGCGATGTGCTGGCGCCACGTTCAGGATTTCCTCCTGCGTTGCACACAATGCTTGCTGGGATGGGCGCAACCCTGAATGGACGGCATAATTAAACATGTATAACAAAGATTTTTTTTTCTTTAAAGTTCTGAACACTTCGTGGTCTAAGTTTATAACTAGTTTTAATTTCACAAGGACATTTATCATGTGGTGATTGGTTATGTGGAGAAAGAAAAGGGAAGGATAGGAACTGGGAGTTTAATACGTCAGAAAGTGACAGCACACATGCAATAAAGAAAGCCCGCTCAGAAGAACATCCATTGAATTCTGCGTTCGTGTCTTCGACCACCAGATCACAAACCTGACATTTACACAATATTTAAGTTAAACCTGTACGATACCCATTCATACATCCAGTTTTTTGGAACCTCGTCACACCTGCCATAAAGTTCCCTACATTGAACGTACACCTGGGGACCCCTTACTGCGAGGAAGCGGCACTACCGCCACACTACCGTGCATGTTTAATACCTGTTTTAATGCATTTCATCATGAAAAATTATCTTAGCATTCTACATTTTCAGAGAGCAGGAATATTATGAAGTGAATGTATTCTGTGCGGCGATCGCTGCCTCTTAGTGCAAGAGGAAGTCAGTTTAAGAAGAGCGTAGTGATTAACAACTGGGTCGGGGAACACAACACAAAGCATTTAATGTGCTACATAACTTATGATGGGGTTTGAGAAAATCTAGTGAATTAAACATTGATTTTAGGATGAAGTTTAGTTTACGACATTTTACTTTAATGACAAAATAAACTATGAGAATAAAGTAGAAATGTCGACTTTAATCTCGACATATACAGTAGTTTTTCTTCACTGTGTCCGTATTTTTTTTTCTTCACCGTGGCCCTAATGCGATTCCATAGGGCTATACCACAAATAGCATTATAAATGCAAGTTGCAGTTTTATTATTTATGTAATAGCTTAGCTTGAAGCAAGGTCCATATATTAATGTAGTTTGCCTTAATGATGGTTCAGTTGGTAAAGATGTCATCACCAAGTCGCACTTGTTTTATTTTATTTGGAGAATACTGTGTAATGCGCCTAAGTCTTGAAGTCTTGGAAGTTGCACTATTATTTATTGTATTGTTATTATTTATTAGTTTAAATATTATGCAGTTTAATGATGGTAAAGTTGTTTAAAAAGTAACTTTAACATGTCGGTGGACAGAGATTCTTAACATTAACAAAGTGTAGTTGGTTTAAAAAAATATTTACCATTTATTCCTTTTCTAAGACATGTTCAGTGCAATACATCTTTTGGCAAGCACCTCTGGATATTTTACTAAGTCTAAAGGCCTCTTTGGATGGTTGAAAATATGTTGTCAAAATTTTAGTTTAAGTTGTTTGCAAACATTGTTCAATAAAAAGGTTCTATATTTTGACTGCATCTATCATGCAATGTGATTCCTTCTCTTCATTAGTGCCACCCCCTTGAAAACTATCACTTTATGGGGCCATGCAAACCTGTATTAATACTTGTGTGCACATTAAAATGTTTTTTTGTACAATGTACAATTCTCATGACAGTAGAATAGGTTATTCTTAGCCAGTAATTGCAGTGGAAAATGTGGTTAACATCCACTCCATGCATGGGAAAAAAATACCGTCCAATACCGTGAAACCGGTATAATTTTGAAAAATACCGTGATATAGAATTTTAGTCATACCGCCCAGCACTACTTGGCAGTGACATTCAAGTCTCTGGTGACTCTTCTTATGAAGTCAGTAGACGGATTGAAAGAGCATGGGGGGGGGGTCATGAGGTCTCTGGAAAGGGGTGTGTGGCATTCCCGATATCTATGCAAAAGGACAAAGGTTGAAGTCTTTAGAGTCCTGGTGCTTCCTGTCTTGCTACTGTATATGGTTGCGAGACATGGACGCTATCCAGTGACATGAGATGAAGACTGGACTCCTTTGGTACTGTGCCTCTCTGGAAAATCCTTGGGTGCAGTTGGTTTGACTTTGTGTCGAATGAGCGGTTGCTCATGGAGTCCCGAAGGAGGCACATTACCTGCATTGTGAGGAAGCGTCAGTTATGGCACTATGGCCATGTGGCGCGTTTCCCCGAGGGTGATCCGGCTCGTAAGTTCCTCAATGTTGGGGACCCGAAACGCTGGACCAGACCAATGGGTCGCCCACGTAACACCTGGCTGCGGCAGATAGAGGGGTCATTTCTGGAGGGTGGGACTGGACCGTGTGTCTGCCTGGGGGGGTTGCAAACCGGGATCCCGTGTTTCGTTGTGTAGTGGGTGTAACCAGTGCATGCTCCCCAACTTAACTGGATACACATATACACAAACATATATACATATATACAGTATATACACATATATACACACACACACACATATATATATATATTATATATATATATATATATATATATTATATATATATATATATATATATATATATATATATATATATATATATATATATATATATATATATTTTCATATATACATTTGATTACATATGATTACATCTTGCCTGAAGAAGGGGCCTGAGTTGCCTCAAAAGCTTGCATATTGTAATCTTTTTAATTAGCCAATAAAAGGTGTCATTTTGCTTGGCTTTTCTCTACATATATACACACACTGTATATATACACATACACACATACATACTATATATAATGTGTTTTCCCGAAAATAAGACCTACTCCGAAAATAAGCCCTAGCATGATTTTCAGTCTGCTCTGTAATATAAATCTTACCCCAAAAATAAGCCCTAGTCAAGATTGTCAGCTGAAAAGTAAAACGCCTAAGGCCAGGTTTATACTTCATGCGCTTCGATGCATGTGCCTGAAACATCCATTAAATTCCGAGGACACCTTGCCACAGTCTCTCTGAAAAAGATCTTTAATGATTACATCCATCAATTCGGGGATGCGCCCATTGCAGCAGCATCAGTGCAAGACAGTAACAAAATCCCTGGACGGGGCATCAGCTCATCACAAGGTTAACACAAGCACACACATACACTAATGTCATTGTAGCTTCACCAAATCCCCAAACCTTCATGTCTTTGGATGGAAAACTGAGCACACTGTGGAAACCCACCAGAAAAACATGCAAACTCTAGGCAGGGATCACAAGGGACATGACTACCTGTGTGACAGCAGTGCTACCGCCCTGCCACCGTGCCACCCCATATGTGTACCTATTAACAGTATTCATTATTTAACACTCCTGCGGTGGGTTGGCACCCTGCCCAGCATTGGTTCCTGCCTTGTGCCCTGTGTTGGCTGGGATTGGCTCCAGTAGTCCCCCGTGACCCTGTGTTCGGATTCAGCAGGTTGGAAAATGGATGGATGGATTATTTAACACTACAATCACCAAAGCCTACGAAAAAACTCGTAAATCTGTCCCACCTTAAATCCCTTTGCATCTCTCCGTCAGCGTCTTTTATCCTGTAAATGTGTCAATAAGCAACAAGCAGCCTACTATCACATCACCCCCAACGCCTCACAGTTTTCTCAGCTCAAGTCTGTTTACCTGCGTGTCAGTTGCTTAGAGTTGTATAAAGTGAGAAGTCAAGCAAAATGACACCTTTAATAAATACTATATCATTATTTGGAACACATGTATTTCATGTGTATTCCGTGTCTACAACGATCTATGTAAACACATCGTTAAAATAGAAACGTTTTTCATGTTTTAGTAATAATTGACAAAATGTAGACATGAAGTGTATAATGTGTGAAGCCTGAATTCCAAATATTAAATAAAAACTTTCACAAAAGGTACAAATATAACTGAACAAGTGCACTTCTATTCAAGAATACAACTGCAGAAAAAGAATCCGCGTTAGGGTGCAACATTGACACCCCTTTGATATGACCGATTTGGTGGCACAACGGTATCAACTGAGTGTGAAGCGGCTGGGATGGAAATCAGCACCTCCAAATCCGAGACCATGGTCCTCAGCCGGAAAAGGGTGGAGTGCCCTCTCAGGGTTGGTAGCGAGATCCTGCCCCAAGTTGAGGAGTTCAAGTATCTCGGGATCTTGTTCACGAGTGAGGGAAGAATGGAGCGTGAGATCGACAGGCGGATCAGTGCGGCATCCGCAGTAATGCGGGCTCTGCATCGGTCTGTCGTGGTCTCAATTTACCAGTCGATCTATGTTCCTACCCTCACCTATGGTCATGAGCTATGGGTAGTGACCGAAAGAACGAGATCGCGAATACAAGCGGCTGAAATGAGTTTCCTCCGTAGGGTGTCTGGGCTCTCCCTTAAAGATAGGGTGAGAAGCTCAGTCATCCGGGAGGGGCTCAGAGTAGAGTCGCTACTCCTCTGCATCGAGAGGAGTCAGATAAGGTGGCTCGGGCATCTGATCAGGATGCCTCCTGGACACCTCCCTGGTGAGGTGTTCCGGGCACGTCTAACCGGGAGGAGGCCCAGGGGAAGACCCAGGACACGCTGGAGGGACTATGTCTCTCGGCTGGCCTGGGAACGCCTCGGTATTCCCCCGGAAGAGCTAGAAGTAGTGGCCAGAGAGAGGGAAGTCTGGGCATCTCTGCTCAAGCTGCTGCCCCCGCGACCCGACCTCGGATAAGCGGAAGAGAATGGATGGATGGATATGGAGATTATATATATATATATATATATATATATATATATATATATATATATAGAGAGAGAGAGAGAGAGAGAGAGAGAGACACACACACACACACACACACACACACACACACAAATACAGTGGAACCTCTAGATACGAGTTTAATTCGTTCCAGCACTGAGCTTGTATAGCGAATTTCTTGTATCTAGAACAAACTTCCCCATTGAAAATAATGGAAATCCAGTTAATCCGTTCCGCACCCCAAATATATTAACATAAAAATCAATTTTCCTAACAAATAACACTGATAAATTATATATACTGTAGTCTACCTTTAATAAATAACACTGGTAAATAATAACTGATTATTAAAAGAATCAAAACTGGTGTCCAAAGTGCAGTAGAGCATTCAATAAATCTTTAAATAAATAATCCTTAAAACAGTTGTGAAGTGGAAGTTTAAAATACACAAGAATAACAATCCTTTAACATGAGGTTAAAACGTCAAAAGGATGCAGTCTTTAAAAAACAGATGACAATCCCCGGTGCTTCTTCTCTGTTAGCGTCTCACCTGCGGGCTCTGCAACAGGCGAGACACTCTTAATGCAGCTGACCTTCTCTACACCGTCCTGCTTCAGCTGTTTGGCTCGCCTGTTCAGCTACACGCGAGCCTGCACTTGTTCGCTCGCTCTCCCGCACCGACTTCCTGCCTGCCTTCTCTCTCTCTCCTTTTACTTCTTCTCCCCCTTAACCGGCTCGCGCTTCTCTATATATGCGGGGAGGACATGGCAGCTGCAGCCCATCAGCCACAGGAACAATCATGGATGTGGGCAGTTTCCCACCTGTGCACTTAAGTGAGAAACGCAGACACCGCAGATCACGGCTCGCAACTGCTACCACGCCCCCTCGCTAAGCCGCGAGCTATACCCACAGCCTGGCTCGTGGCTCGTTACGCGAGCCAATGCTCGCATTTAGATCTGAATTTTTCGCTCATACTTTCCTCGTATTTTGAATTTCTCGTATACAGAGGTGATCGTATCTTGAGGTTCCACTGTACATATACATAAATAAATACACACGCATATCTACATACTTCAAAATTTTTTTTTTTTTTGCTTTACAGCCTTAAATGAAAACACACACAAAAATATTTCTTCCCAGCTTTACTTACTCAATACAACCTATAACATCCAAGCGAAAGATATCATAGCTACAGTTCAGAAAAACTATTTAAAAAAATCAAAACCAAGACATACAGAGTTTAATAAAGGATCACCCCCCAGTGTCAATATTTTGTTGAACCACCTTTTGCTTTAATGACAGCCTTGAGTCTGTTGGGATACTTCTGTATCAGCTCTGCACATCTAGATTAAGCAATATTTGCCACTCTTCTTTACAGAACTGTTCAAGTTCAGTCAAATTGGATGGTGAGGGTAGGTGGACTGCTATCTTCAAATCTTTCCACATATTTTTAATGGGATTTAGGCCTGGGCTCTGACTGGGCCACACAAGGACATTCACTTTTTTCTCTTTTAGCCACCGTGTGGTCAATTTTGCTGTGTGCTTCGGGTCATTGTGTTGAAAGGTGAACATTCTGCCCATCTTCAACTTTCTGGAAGAGGGTAGCAGGTTTTCACAAGAATTTGATGGTATTTTGCCCCATCCATTTTTACTTCTACCCTAATGAGAGCCCCAGGCCCTGCAGCAGAGAAACACCCCCACATTAGGATGCTGCCACTTCCATGCTTTACTGTAGGTATGGTGTGTTGTGGATGGTGAGCGGCTTTGGATTTCTGCCAGGTGTACTGTTTGGTATTGAGGCCAAATAGTTCGATTCTGGTCTCAACTGACCTTAAGACCTTTTTCCATTTGGCATCAGAATCTTCTAGGTGCATTCTGGCAAAGCTCAAACGACCCTTAATGTGAACTTTCTTGAGAAGTGGCTTTTTCCTTGCGACCCTCCCGAACAAGCCACAATTATGGAGCGCTTGTGAAATTGTTTCACATGCACACAATGACCATTCTTTGCCATAAAATCCTGTAACTCCTTCAAAGTGGCCATTGGCCTCTTGGTAGCCTCTCTTACCAGTTTCCTCCTTGCTCTTCCATCCAGTTTGGAGGGATGGCCGAATCCAGGGAGGGTCCTAGTAGTACCAAACATTTGCCACGTCTTTATTATGGACTTTACTGTGCTCCTTAGGATTGATAAAGCCTTTGAGATTTTTTTTGTATCTATCTCCTCCCTTATGTCTGTCAACCACTCTATCCCTGAGATATTTTGCAAGTGGCTTGCCACCCATAGTCAGTTGTTTGCTGTCAGTTGCACTACCAAGCAAGGGAATGCTCCAGGAACAGCTGTTTTTATGCTTCACTAATCACACTGATTACAACTGATCACAGGTGGAAGCCAGTAACCATGGTCTGCAATGGAAATGGTGGTTACGTACACCTGATTCAGTTTACAAATATTGTTTAGGAGGGGGGTGATCCTTTATTAGGATCAGTATTTCTTGCTTTTTTTATTTTTTAAAGTTCTTCTGAACTGTAGCTATGATATCTTTCACTTCGATGTTATAGATTCCACTGAGTAGGTAAAGCTGGAAAAAATATTGGTTTGTGTGTTTTCATTTAAGGCTGTAAGGCAAAAAAAAAAAAGGGAATATTTCGAAGGGGGTGATTCTTTTCTATACCCAATGTATGTATACACATACACACGCACACACACACCGACCACTTTATCAGGTACACCTATTCAACTTCTTGTTAATGCAAATATCTAATCAGCCAATCAAATGGCAGAAACTCAGCAAACAGGATGGATTTAGTTTTTTAAAATGGATATTAAATGGCAAATGTATATGTATTCATGCTGCCAAAATAACAAATCTACTTTAGAATTGCATTAGCCACAGATTTTCTTGGTGGTTTTGCATCAATTCTGTCCTCCTCGCACTTTTTTTTTTTTTTTTTGGCTTACCCAACAATAAGGACTAAATGTTTTGATATTGATCTTTCTATCACTAGTAGTAAAATGGAAAACTTATTTTAAAGTCATAATGATGTTTTAGATTATTTTCGTTAAACAAATTATTTTACATTTTCAAGTAAAATTTGAAGTCTTTACAAACATTAGTTCAAAGTAATATTATATTTTTTTTTCTCTGATATGAGTATATTATGCATCCATCCAATTCAGTGAAATGTTGGAGTTAAGGGCTAATGCTGATGGTGACGGTTCGCCTTTTGAGCAACTACTTTGTACTACTTAAACAAATTCAAACTTCTCTTTCTAACTTTACTACTGGGACCCAGCCATAGCAGACCCATGCAGAAGAGGAGAAACCAAGGAAAATAAAACATTGCTTCAAAGCTGTAGATGTACCAACACTTATAGTAGTGTGAATTCCAAGACTGGCTAATGAAAGGTGTTGTGTGCGTTTTTTTTAAAAGAGGATTATTATGCTGAGGAGAAAGATTTTTTTTTTGGCAGGGATAGACACCTCAGCAGCTTTCGAATCCTGTGTATTTGACCTTTATGTACATATCACTATTTTCAAAATCCCACTTTTTTCCTCTGTTTTTAATGACTACTAACTTGTACTGTACTCAAATAAAATAAAAGCAATATTGCTAAAAAAAAAATAATAAAAAAAAAATGGCAGAAACTCAATGCATTTAGGTATGTAGACACTGAAAACAACTTGCTGAAGTTCAATCTGAGCATCAGAATGGGGGGAAAAAGGTGATTTAAGTGACTCTGAATTTGCTGATCTCCTGGGATTTTCATGCACAACCATCTCTAGGGTTTACAGAGAATGGTCCAAAAAAAGTGAAAATATCCAGTTACATACATTTCTTGTTGATGCCAGAGGTAAGAGAAGAATGGCCAGACTGGTTTGAGCTGATAGAAAGGCAACAGTAACTCAAATAACCCACTTATTACCACTGAAGTATGCAGAAGAGCATCTCTGAATGCAAAAAACGTTGAAACTTGAAGCAGACGGGCTAGAGCAGCAATAGGCCACACCAAGTGCCACTCTCATCGGCGTAGAACAGGCAACTGAGGTTACAGGTCACACAGTCTGACTAAAATTGGACAATAGAAAATTGGAAAAACGTTGCCTGGTCTGATGAGTCTCGATTTCTGCTGTGACTTTCAGATGGTAGTATCAGAATATATGCTAACACCATGAAAGCATGGTTCCATCCATCCTTCCTTCCTTGTATCAACAGTTCAGGCTGGTGTTGTAATGATCTGGGGATATTTTCTTGGCACGCTTTGGGCACCTTAGTATCAACTGAGCATTGCTTAAATGCCACAGCCTACCTGAGTATTGTTGCGGACTATATCCATCCCCTTATGACCACAATGTACCTTTCTTCAGATGGCTACTTCCAGCAGGATAACGTGCCATGTCACAAAGCTCAAAAAATTTCATACTGGTTTCTTGAACATGATAATCAGTTCATTGTACTCAAATGCCGTCCACAGTCACCAGAACTCAATCCAACAGACCACACCTTTGGGACGTTTTGGATCGGGAGAGTCGCATCATGGATGTGAATTTGCTGAAACTGTATGATGCTATCATGTTAATATGGACCAAAAACTCAGAAGAATGTTTCCAGCACCTTGTTGAATCTATGCCACAAAGAATTTCAGCAGTTCTGAAGGCAAAAATGGGGCCCAATCCGGTACTACCAAGATGTACCGAATAAAGTGGCCTGTGAGAGTGTGTGTGTGTGTATAAACAAACATAAAACAGTTGAGCTGGTATTTATGAACCATTGCCAGTGGCACATATGCAAATTGTGTTGATTTAATTTTACTGTACGTGGGTGTTGTGTACGACATGTAGTTTGATGTACAGTAATCCCTCGCTATATCGCGCTTCGCCTTTCGCGGCTTCACTCCATCGTGGATTTTATATGTCAGCATATTTAAATAAATATCGCGGATTTTTCGCTGCTTCGCGGATTTCTGCGGACAATGGGTCTTAATTTCTGGTACATGCTTCCTCAGTTGGTTTGCCCAGTTGATTTCATACAAGGGACGCTATTGGCAGATGGCTGAGAAGCTACCCAGCTTACTTTTCTCTGTCTCTTGCGCTGACTTTCTCTGATCCTGACGTAGGGGGTGTGAGCAGGGGGGCTGTTCGCACACCTAGACGATACGGATGCTCGTCTAAAAATGCTGAAAGATTATCTTCACGTTGCTATCTTTTGTGCAGCTGCTTCCTGAAAGGACATGCTGCACGGTGCTTCGCATACTTAAAAGCACGAAGGGCACGTATTGATTTTTTTATCTGTCTCTCTCTCTCTGTGCTCCTGACGGAGGGGGTGTGAGCTGCCGCCTTCAACAGCTTTGTGCCGCGGTGCTTCGCATACTTAAAAGCCAAACAGCCCTATTGATTTGTTTGCTCCTTTGAAGAGGAAGATATGTTTGCATTCTTTTAATTGTGAGACTGAACTGTCATCTCTGTCTTGTCATGGAGCACAGTTTTAAACTTTTGAAAAAGAGACAAATGTTTGTTTGCAGTGTTTGAATAACGTTCCTGTCTCTCTACAACCTCCTGTGTTTCTGCGCAAATCTGTGACCCAAGCATGACAATATAAAAATAACCATATAAACATATGGTTTCTACTTCGCAGATTTTCTTATTTCGCGGGTGGCTCTGGAACGCAACCCCCGCGATGGAGGAGGGATTACTGTATAACTACTTTAAATTATTTGTGATTGTGCTTTGTTACATCTTTGCATATGAACATTTTACTGGTGTTAGTTATTTGATACATGGGCTTTATTATACCAGCTAGTATTTAAGGTTAGATATATTGAAGGATAAGGTCGGAATTTTTCAAGTCTAAGTTCTTTCTTCACAAACATGATATACAAACATTTGCCACGTGAAAGTTGAAAAAAAAAAACAAAAAAAACAAAAAAAAAAAAAAAAACATTTTGCCTGCACTGGCTTTTACATTGGAGTTAAGAGGCACGAGTATTGCTGGAAAACAAAAACCTTAAAACTTACCGAATACGTCTATTTTGCAAGCCAAGACAGTTGTTCAATATTAACCCGCATCTTGGAATTACACACATATTACAAAATAGCTTATAAATGTCATTTTTGAACAAAAAAAATTCAATTTAAAAAAAAAAAAATCAGCTGTACACATTATCTCAGCACTAGTCTTATTCAGACTTTTGACCCCACGAGGGAGTGGTTTCTTCCAAATCAGACCAAATTACAGTAAATTGTTCAGGCCACATGGTTGGTTTTGTTTTTATCTACTTCTGTAAGTATGTGCGAAGAACACACAAACAAATGGAAAATGGAATATACGATAAAATAATTATTTCTAGATCCTTTTTGTTTTCACAAGCATGCGTCAGAAACATGGAAGGCATGTCTTTACGAAACGCAAAGAGGACATATAAGTTTTATCCTACTTTACAGTAGTGCTTCATGCCCCATTGACTCCACTGTAAAGCGCCAGTGTGGGCAAGACTTTTTTTTTTTTTTTTTTAATTTATAGAACACACTTGCCTTTGGAAAGCAAGTTTGTGAGGCAAACACATAAATAGCATCTTCATGAAGAAACAACTTCGACTTGAATTATGCTGAAGTTGTTCTTTAAGTCCTAAAACTAGGCCTAAAATTAGGAGCCACTGACTCTAGTGGGCTAGACACTGGACTACTGCAATAGTAACAGATAAGTTTCTTATATTTTTCAAAGTTATTCTACTTAGGGCTGCACGATAACAGAAAAAATGATTATCACGATTATTTTGCTCAAAATTTTTATCATGATTAATAATGACGATTATTCCTTTGGTAAATGAAGTCTGTGACCAAAGCAGTGTAGCCTCGGCCAGTTATTCACAGATGCTGCCCTAATCATATTAGCTGCGTTGTCCGTTGTGATGCCCCAAGCGGACATCGCTTCTTTGAGGCCCACTGCAATAAACTCCGCTGTATGGTCTTGTGGGAAAAACGAATGTTGCAAAAACTTCCTTTTCATCTCAAACTCGCTGTCAATAAAATGAACTGTCAAGCTCAAATACGGTTCCGCAGTTCTGCTTGACCATAAGTCGGTCGTGGCAGCAAAATATTCAAGGCTGAGCCTGAGAATTTCTCTTTCTATTTCTTTTCGGCATTTCGCATACAGCGAGGGCAGCGCAACATTGGGAAAAATGGTTGCGAGAGGGAATGCTATATCTTTTATCAAGTGTTGCGATCATTTTGTTAAACCCCTCACTGCTCACGGTGGTTATTGGACACATATCCTTGGCTATATGGTACGTGATCGCCTCTGTTATTTCCCGGTGTCTTTGCGAGCTAGGCACAGGGCCGCTGCTGGCCAAATGGGTGCCCTAAGCAGAAATTTACTTTTGTGCCCCCTCCCCCAAATATTACGGAAGTAAAAATAAAATAATAAAAAAAACACCTACTATAGGGGCCAAAATAGAACTTTATTCAAATAAAAGTAAATACATAAATAAATTGTATCATTTATAAATTACAATTGTAGCTCTACAGCAAAAAATACAAACTAAAATTACACTTTAAATAAAACATTTATAATAAATAAAATAAACAATAATAAACTGAAATAAAATCAACACTGTCATCTGCTGGAGCTTTCCAAAGTTCAAAATTTACAAAGGCACACTTCTGCTTTTTCTTGAGGCAAAGTCGTAAAGGAGCTCTTCATATGATAAAGCCTTTGCTAATTCAGAGTTGATGCTGACAATTGCCAGACCACTCATGCGCTCTTGTGCCATAGATGAGCGCAAGTACATTTTGATGAGTTTCATTTTAGAAAAACTTCGCTCAGCAGAGGCAACAGTTACAGGGAGCGTCACTGCTATGCGCAGAGCAATCCAGAGATTTGGGTACAGAGGTGAGGGCGCGTGCGTCATCACGTGTGCTTAGCCTACTCTGCGTTCACCGTAAAATGCAATATATACGTTTATATTTTTGTTTATTTGTATATGTATATTATTAATATTAATTATTATAATATATAAAAACTATTTTTTTGAGCAGCTGGGATGGTGCCCCCCTGGGAGTTGGTGCCCTACGCAGACTGCGTACTCTGCGTATAGGGAGCGGCGGTACTGGCTAGGCAGATATGGTATTGCGTTGAACAATGTCCCTGATATTGTTGTCTGTGTTGTGGATGGCTGGTAATTTTTTGTTGTTGCTGTTTGTGCCTTCAGTCGTTGATATTCTTGATAGTGTACTTTGTGGTGGCTTTTAAGGTGGTTGATGAGGTTCGTTGTGTTACCTTGGGACGTTTGGACGGAACAGGAGCAAAGTTTGCACAAGACTCGTACCTGATCAACATCACATTCCTCGAAATCGAAATAGTTCCAGACAACTGAGTATGACGCCTTTTTAGGAACTAACGATCGCACTTCTGCACGTTGCTCCGCCATCATATGTTTATTCTGACTGACTGTTATTGCTGCTATTGACTTCTACTGCTTCAGAAAGCGCTTGCAATCTAGACGCAGTAACGTCATAGTGACGCAGTCCAATCCGTAAACTCAGCCCATAAAAAAGTTTGGTCTTTATACTGTAAAATCGCGACGATATTTATTAACTGATCGTGGGTCATAAATATCGTTATCATGAGGAAAAAAAAGATTAATCGTGCAGCCCTAATTCTACTGTACATTTTCTGCACTACAATTTAAGAGGGTAGAATTCCAGTTTTTCTTCTTTGATAACAGCATGTATAGCTGAAGTTTTCATTTACATAAAAATCTTATGCCTATATTTTATAATCTCACTCCGACAGCAATATTTAGTTTGCTATCAAAATCTCAACAAATTATACAGGAAGGCAGCAGACTATTTCAGAATATGCTTTGTGAAATTAGTGAGATCTCATATATGCGGACTACACTGCATCAGGCTAGTAGGTAAACATGATCAATAATCAGATTTACTTTGATTACAGCTGTTCATATTGTTGCTCCGAAGCCAATTATTCTTCAAGTTTATGTTCTGAGTGGAATTTGTTTATTCTTGAAAACTAGCCCCCTTCAATAATATGGTCTTGGTGTGAAAAACAGTCACCAAACTAGGCTTACCAGAGGTGATAATAGAAAAGCACACTCAAATTCCTCTTTATTTCACATTTTTTACAAGTGCAGCATAAATATGTATATCTGAACTAATATCTTGACCCGGATTTTAACAGCCTGTAAAAAGGATGTCCCAAAGCATAGAAAATAAACAGGAAAACTTGGGATGTTTTTCGGTAACCAGAGTTACAAAATGTTCAATATACACTGGGTAGCCACTTTATTAGGTACATTTATTTAATACAGAGTTCCTATAGATATTTCAGCCAATTTGTACTGTTAACCTTTTGTTCCATGTCATTCCAAATGTACCCTATTAAATTGAAATTTGGGGACCGTACAGACCACTGTCATGTTCCTCAAGCCAACTTTAAAGAAGGTATGTTTTGTGACATGGAACATTATGCTATTGAAGTATCTACTTGCAGCAAGTAGGCTGTGGCTATAAATGATACACTCATGGTCAGGCATCCTGCAGTATTTAAATAAAGCTTAATTGATGTTAACTAGCCCAATATAAGCCAAGAAATTGCTTTCTAAAATATCCACCACTAATCTGTCATGTTGACACTAGAGGAGACCGATCACAGTTTCATCATAGTCTCACCTAGAACCTGCTATAGCCCAGCTGTAACAACATTTTAATCTATTGTATATTCAAAGCTACATTTCTGCTTACCACTATTGTAAAGTACTGTTAGCTTGAAAGAGTCAAGCCATGGTGTGGTATGAATTTCTAACATCACACATCTGGTCTATTATGTCTGGTTAAACAACATCTGAAACTCCTGAACATGTCTGTATGCTTTATATGGTAAATTCTAATTGTAGCTACACGATAGGTTGTTTTCTAGGAGCAGGCCATTCACATTAAAGTGCAGGTGCACCTACAAATGTGGTCAGCAAGTACATTTTATGAAAAAAACACTTTACATTTATTCATCCTAGAGAACAGCTGTCTTTTAAAAAGTCAAGTGGTCAGCATTAACTTTAAACTATTATCTAGCTGTAAAGGATTTAACGCGCAGATTACGTTTTTAGTAATTTTATGACAAGGATACCAAATGGCCATTTAATTCAGTACAGTAAGAGAAATATATACTTCTTTCAGTGATCAAATGCTATAACATATAAAATGAGCAGAACTTTAGACAGATACATTTCCACAGGACGATTGTGGGACATAAAGATAATGTAAAGGCTGTCAGAAGGTAATCCGCTAAAAACATGCATAATTATAAAAATGAACAACCACACAACTTAACTAAGAAGCTAAAGAGGTCCTAAAATAAAGAGTTCAAATTACAACCCCAAATCAGAACAAAATTGGGCTGGTATGGAAAATGCAAATAAAAAAATGTACTCAACTGTGCTGCAACCTAACTAGTAAATTACATTGTGTACATAATTTACTAATCAGTAGTCGACGTACTCTAAATGTTTCAGGTCTTGTAAGATATTCATAGGGTTTCTGTTGTGTCAGGGGAAAAAAAAATTATCATTACAAAATATCAGTTGTCTTCATGACTTGCTGTAATTTATTCCCCATGTGGTAAAGAATCCTGCCTGCTTATGTAGGCCAGCTAAAACCAAACTAATACTGGAAAAGGGAGAAATCTATCTGGGGGATAATCCCCAATTTACTTACCAACAAGAACTTCTACAGCAGCCAAAGAGTCATCTTCCCAATCCATTTCATCAGGTTTATCCTCAGAACAATCCTTGGTGCTTAACATAATAGGGTAAAACTGCTTCCACTCTTCAATTAGTTTTTGTGTTGGTGGATCAGACAGCTTGAAGGACTGGCCAGTCAGAGTACCATTTAATCCAAAGGGACTGAGAATCACTTCAGAGAAAAAATAAATAGCCAGATCACCATCACCTCCAACAGATATTTCATAACATTGCACATTTACAGAATACTGAGTTTGTTAAAAAATCAGTATAAAAGAATGTACTGAAATGTAAATGTTAATTACAGACATTGCAGGCACCTCTAACCAGGGTGAGTGACAAGACCAGGATACATTTCAAACTTCAGATTATTTTTTAGCTTAAGCACAGGAAAGTTAAGGAAATTAACTAAGGCAGCCTTGAGATTTGAAGTTCTGCACCTTGGCAACTAACAGTCCAGATAGATAGATACTTTATTAATCCCAAGGGGAAATTCACATTCTCCAGCAGCAGCATACCGATACAAAAAAACAATATTAAATTAAAAAGATTGATAATAATGCAGGTAAAAACAGACAATAACTTTTTATAATGTTAACGTTTACGCCCCCAGGTGGAATTGAAGAGTCGCATAGTTTGGGGGAGGAATGATCTTCTCTGTCAGTGGAGCAGGACAGTGACAGCAGTCTGTCGCTGAAGCTGCTCCTCTGTCTGGAGATGACACCGTTTAGTGGATGCAGTGGATTCTCCATAATTGATAGGAGCCTGCTTAGTGCCCGTCGCTCTGCCACAGATGTTAAACTGTCCAGCTCCATGCCAACAATACAGCCTGCCTTCCTCACCAGTTTGTCCAGGCGTGAGGCGTCTTTCTTCTTAATGCTGCCTCCTCAGCACACCACCGTGTAGAAGAGGGTGCTCGCCACAACCGTCTGATAGAACATCTGCAGCATCTTATTGCAGATGTTGAAGGACGCCAGCCTTCTAAGGAAGTATAACCGGCTCTGTCCTTTCTTACACAGAGCATCAGTATTGGCAGTCCAGTCTAACTTATCATCCAGCTGCACTCCCAGGTATTTATAGGTCTGTACCATCTGCACACAGTCACCTCCGATGATCACGGGGTCCATGAGGGGTCTGGGCCCCCTAAAATCCACCACCAGCTCCTTGGTTTTGCTGGTGTTCAGGTGTAGGTGGTTTGAGTCGCACCATTTAACAAAGTCATTGATTAGGTCCCTATACTCCTCCTCCTGCCCACTCCTGATGCATCCCACGATATAAGTGTCGTCAGCGAACTTTTGCACGTGGCAGGACTCCCAGTTGTATTGGAAGTCCGATGTATATAGGCTGACCAGGACCGGAGAAAGTACAGTCCCCTGTGGCGCTCCTGTGTTGCTGACCACAATGTCAGACGTGCAGTTCCCAAGATGCACATACTGAGGTCTGTCTTTAAGATAGTCCAGTGCAATTAGACAAAATAATCACCACAAACACATCATTTATGCATTGCATTCTAAAAAACTAACATTTCTTCCTCTGTGATACACTGCCAAATTAAACATATTCCACTTACAGAAAGGATACCTGGGTCTATATGCAACATGAAGAGACAAAAATAAAACAGATTGTGGATATAAAGACTTAAATTATTGAATTTCAGCTTTTGTTGCTGTAAAGAATGATAAACCTAAGTTTTGGATGCACAAGTGTTCAAACAATATTATATTGGTAATGTAGCAGCTCAGAATTAACCCATTATATTTCAAATTAGCTTAAAGATAGTGATTATAAATAGCCATAAATAAAATCGGCTGTTCCTTTGGGATGTACCTGAAAACTTCTTAGTAGTTACATAGTACAGACATAACCATGGTCCACATGGAGGTAAAAAATAAATAAATAAATAAATAAATAGTTGAGATGCACTGATCATGAGATGGATAGAAAACAAGCATCAGGAAGAATGAGTTTTAAATAAGCTGCAGATATTCTGGCTTTAATTGATCATTTCCAGCATAACACACCTATTTAGCACATTCTCCAGAAGCGAAATTTGTTTAGTGGGGTGTTAAGGCAGAATAAGCAGGTACAGTCATGACCGAAATTATCGGTACCTCTGGAATTTTCCCCGAAAATGCACCATTTCTCCCAAAAAATTATTGCAATTACAAATGTTTTTGTATATATATGTTTATTTCCTTTATGTGCTTTGGAACAACACAAATAAACAGAAAAAAAGCCAAATCTGACATCATGTCACACAGAACTCCAAAAATGGGCCGGACAAAATTATTGGCACCCTTTAAAAATTGTGGGTAAATCGTTTTATTTCAAGCATATGATGATCGTTTGATCTCACCTGTGGCAAGAAACAGGTGCTGGCAATATAGCAATCACACCTGAAGCCAGTTAAATTGGAGAAAAGTTGCCTCAACCTTTCTGTTGTGTGTCTGAGTGTGCCACACTAAGCATGGAGAACAGAAAGAAGAGCAGAGAATTGTCTGAGGACTTGAGAACAAAAATTGTGGAAAAATATCAACAATCTCAAGGCTACAAGTCCATCTCCAGAGATCTTCATGTTCACAACACATGGCACTGTAGCTAATCTCCCTGGACGTGGACGGAAGAGAAAAATTGATAAAAGACTGCAACGAAGGATAGTCCGAATGGTGGATAAACAACCCCAATCAACTTCAAAACATATTCAAGCTGTTCTGCAGACTCAGGGTGCAACAGTGTCAACTCGAACTATCTGCCGACATCTAAACGAAATGAAACGCTATGGCAGGAGAGCCAGGAGGACCCCACAGCTGAGACAGAAACATAAAAAAGCCAGACTGGAGTTTGCCATAATGTACTTGAGGAAGCCAAAATCCTTCTGGGCGAACGTCTTGTGGACAGATGAGACCAAGGTAGAGCTTTTTGATAAAGCTCATCATTCTGCTGTTTACAGAAAACAGAATGAGGCCTACGAAGAAAAGAACACAGTACCTACAGTCAAACATGGTGGAGGTTCTAAGATGTTTTGCTGCCTCTGGCACTGGATGCCTTGACTGTGAGCAAGGCATCATGAAATCTGAAGACTACCAAAAGATATTGGGGCACAATGTAGAGCCCAGTGTCAGAAAGCTGGGTCTGCATCAGAGGTCATGGGTGTTTCAGCAGGACAATGACCCCAAATATACCTCTAAAAGCACTCAGAAATGGTTGAAGACAAAGCGCTGGAGAGTTCTGAAGTGGCCAGCAATGAGTCCGGATCTAAATCCGATTGAACACTTATGGAGAGATCTCAAAATTGCTGTTGGGAGAAGGCACCTTTCAAATCTGAAAAAGCTTGAGCAGTTTGCAAAAGAAGCATGGTCGGAAATTCCAGTTGAGAGGTGTAACAAGCTTGTTGATGGCTATAGGAAGCGCTTGATTTCAGTTATTTATTCCAAAGGGCGTGCAACCAAATATTAAGTAGAAGGTGCCAATAATTTTGTCCAGCCCGGTTTTTGAGTTTTGTGTGAAATGATGTCAGATTTGGCTTTTTTTTCCTCTGTTTTTTGTGTTGTTCCAATGCACATAAAGGAAATAAACGTGTAAACCAAAACATTTGTAATTGCAACAATTTTCTGGGAGAAATGGTGCATTTTCAAGGAAAATTCCAGGGGTGCCGATAATTTCGGCCATGACTATTCAAGCTGTTGTACATCTGTTGTACATCTTCTGAGAAGACTCATTCAATTTAAATATTTTAGGGTCTGATAAGGGAACCTTTTGGTATTAACTCCAAAGTCATTTTTGGCAAATAAAACACCTCCAAAACACCTCTAAATGTCAAATATGACAATGTCACTCTGTGGAGATGATTCTCTTTAGCAAGGGAGGAGACTCTGGTAAGGAAAATGAATAGCACCAAGACATCACTGATTAATGCACTATTTCTTTATGAAGATGATGTGGTCCACTTAGCCTATTCTGACTGTGACCTTCATCATGCATTCAAGTAGATGCGCACAATATATTGGGAACTGTATTGTTATCTGTCGATGTTCTTTAAAAATGACATCAGCTTCGGTCAGATATGTAAATTTTAACCAGTACTGCTGACCAATATAATTTAATCTTGCCAACATTGTTAGTTCACTAAATAATTGTAATTGTTTGGTGAGGCAAACATTAAGCTGCAGAAAACATGCATGCAAGCACATCCTTTGGTGCTCACACCACAAATGTGAAAAAATTGTAGAATTAACTCATTCAATAGTACAAATTTAATTACCCATCTGAAGAACAACCATAACAAATTATATGTGGAGTTTCTAGCAGCTAATGCTACCCAAACAAGTTAAATCAGATGCTATCAGGCTCACAAGCAGTAGCCTCATACAGCAAACCCTTCAAAACGTGAAGACATTTCCTCAAGACAGTACTAGAGTGAAAGGAATTGACTACTAAAAAATAGAAACAATCAGATTCAATCAGCAACCTTTATCCCTAGTTGAGGACGAGGGATTTCGTCGGCAACTGCACCATTTAGAACACCAGTACATACTTCCAAACCATCGATACTTCACAGATATCTCACTGCCTGCATTATAAGATGTGATTGCTACACAAATCCATGAGATTTTAAGAAACAAAAATGTCACCATCATTACCTTCATTACAGATATGTGGAGCTCAGAGGGCAGCCCCTTAAGCATGTTAAGTCTAACAGCACCCTGGACTGACAAACTCTGAGGCACAAAGAGTTGTGTTGCATGCTGATGAGATGGCTGGTTTTCATTCTTCAACTTTCACTGCATATTGATTCCATGTTACTGAAGTGGAACATTTAAAAAAGTTATGTGCATGTTGTGCTTTGTGACAATCTTCACAATATGGAAAAAGCTCATTAAAAGTTTAGGCTGCTTGCTTCACACTTTGCAGCTGGGTTATTCCATGTCAAATCAACAGCTTTTCCAGAAATCAGTCTCAAAACTTCTGAAAAAGATGCCAGATATACCCATGTTATCCATGAGACTCGTAAAATTATTTTGATGCAAGATTAAAACTTTCCAAGACACAGCTAATTTTTTGATGGGATAGGGGTGTTAAATTTGACACAGCCTTTTTTTTTTTCCTGTTTCGCAAGATCATATCCTAAGAACAAAACCACCTAACACGCTCAAATATTGCATGTTCAAAATGTTTGGTCCAGATGATACCACTAAGAGAACACCTTGAAAAATGGGGAAAAAATATATATTGCGTCTTGGGCTTTGCCATGTTTAGGGTTTCCGAAAGCATACTTCTTCTAACTGATACAGACTGCTGAAATTTTTTCCTTGTTTAGATACCTACAAAGTGCTTTTCAAAAGGTTATTAAAAAAAAAAAAAAAACACATGTCCCTGCATTGAGATTTCACCAGCAAACTTCCCAAATGTGAAAAAAACACATTTTGGGCCCAATTTTCAGACCTACTGAATGCACTGAGGCAATATCCAGAGATTTTTAAATTATTTTTCCTGTATCCTACATGGTCCCTTCTTTCTCAAAAAACAAGTCTTACTTTTCCTATGTGAATCTTTCATTTTTATTTTCCATTCTAAACATGGGTTAAGTTCACCATTTGTCAGTAGTGACAATCATCAAGTTCTTCATCACTAGTTAATGGAAAAAAAAACTCACCAAAAGCACATTAAGCACAACACAAGAAACACAGCTGCTTGATTTATCGTTAAATACAACACACATTATAATGAAATGGTAACATCTTGGTATTGCAGCAGGAGGAATGTGACCCATTTCATTTCTGTTTCAATCGAAATGCAGACTGTAGGGCATCTTTTGTCTTTGAGTTCAAGATAGTACTGCCTCCCACTGACTATTGAGCACTAAGCAGAGCAATGACACACTGTAATGGCACCCAAAAAATATTGTCTCTAGGTGGCCAAAGGAAAGACTGTGCAGGATAGTCTGGATGCATGAAACATATCATGATGTTTGTTTCCGCTTCACTCTTGTCATAAAATCACACTAATCCAACATTTTCATAATATATGCACCCAATATAGCCCCCAATAGGACACTGGTCTAATGTGAGGGGCACATCTGATCCATCAGGAGTGTGATCGTGAGAGGGCAGGATCTCAGCTGATGCTTCAGTGAATATTCGGACAGTCAATTGAATACCAGGTTTGCCATCTTCTGGAGGGATGTAACAATGGTACAGTATTCTCAAGTACCAGGTACTCTTTTGGCCAAGGAGAATTGCATTCTCTGTTCAGCAATATGAGAAAGGACAATGTTATTTGATATTAAAAAAAAAAAGTTTGATAACTTACTGATTGAAAACTTAATGTTTACCATTATTGACATGAGACAAATAGTTAGCTTGCCATTTTGGAGCTGAGGGAAATACAAACAGACCTAGGTAAACCAACAAGAATGCAAGACATCCTGACTCGCTGGACTAGCACATATTATATACTAAGAAGTCTGGTTGATGAGAAGCATACTCTTGCTGTGTATGGTGCTGAATATGAGCTTCACATCTCTCTCACAGTATATCAGTGGGGACTTGTGGAAAACATGATTACTCTACTTGTACCATTTAAGCAACTTGGTAAAGACAAAGTGCACATTCATCTACAGTTGCAGATGTGATTCCGTCTGCTGACCCGCATCATCACAAAGCACTTAAAAGCCTGCTTAGAAGGTGTGGCAAGACTCTTAGAGGTTTTCACAAAACACTTCAGTGGTGAATTCTCTGAGCCACTACACTATATATCTACTGTCCATGATCCATGGTACAATGATCTATTTTTTGATCAAGACACCAAATAACAAGCACAAGAAACACTTGAGAAACAACTGGTCGAGATGTCAGATGGTGAAGGAGATGCAGAGAGCAACAGTTAACCATAAGAGAAAAGGACTTGTACTTGGAGAGATGTTGCCTCGTCGTTGTTGGAGTTGTATGACGAAATTCTTGAAGAAAATTAGTGTGTGGTTGCAAAACCACATTCAGTGGCTGTAAAGGTAAAATAACTGAATCGTAACATTTTATTAATAATCATAATAATTAGATTGACTAGACATCCAAAATTAAAACAACTTTGTAA
The DNA here is from genome assembly GCF_900747795.2 of Erpetoichthys calabaricus. Lineage (NCBI taxonomy): Eukaryota > Metazoa > Chordata > Cladistia > Polypteriformes > Polypteridae > Erpetoichthys > Erpetoichthys calabaricus. The sequence goes on from NC_041401.2 coordinate 72,756,958, forward strand.
TGGATCTTCGCTTTTTTTGGTAACCCACAAATCATACAACTTCCAAATATCCAATCTGTATCATTGCACATTTGCCGGTAACACACACAGTCAGCACGGCAAGGTGGCTTTCTGGGACCGTGTATAACTTAAGAGCAAATTGCTCCGCACACATCAGCTGAGACGAAAAGGAAAACGCTTCACCTCTCTCATCTAGTTTTTACAATTTATGTTTGTCAGATTGCCTACAAAACTGTTGTTGCAGTAGCACAGTGCATGGGTTTTTCTATTTTGGATAGTCGAGCTGCTGTTGAAAAATAATTGAGGAATTTAATATAGTGGGGACATAATAAAAAGGAGGAACAGGTTTGTCTGCACACTAAAATACAGCTTCAAGTGTTGCACCTTGTGGAAGATGTGTCCGAGTCCAAACTATGAAATATTTTAAAACAAGATCTATTCCAATTTTAATGTGTTACTTTAAAAGAAAAATCACCCTGAAATATACAGCATTCTCTCAATATTCCAAGGCACACTTGCAGTACAAAGTGTTTCATTGTGGAACAGCTTGTGCTGCAGCTCGTCAAACAGCATCTGCATCACACTATATAAAGAATGCCCATGATATGACCCAAATCATTTGCTTTCAACTTCATACATTTTTATTAAGGGTGGTGGTTGATACAGGGGGATGTCCTGTTTTTCTTTGCAACAAATCTGGTCAAACTAATACTATAATAATAATAATAATAATAATATAAAAAATATATATTATAGGTAAACATGTTGGTTTTTTATTTCTTTGAGCTGATTAACTATCTTAGCAAGCCCCCGTCTCCAGAAATAACTGCGGCCTTCAGTACTGGAAAAGAAATGTAGCCTGTTTCCTCACCTTGGCCAAAGCAGAGATCAAGTACCTATTGGCACCTTGTACCACTGTAGACTGTGAATGCTTTTTTCAGTCAAATATAGTGAACCAAAAAAAAAAAGAAACAGACTTGCTGGTAAAAAGGCAAAAATGCTTGTTTTGTTAAAAAAAAAAAAACACTTGTGCTTTTAAAGAAGCCAACTTAAGCACAGGGTTACTTGCCTCATCGTACCTTGCACTTTAGTCTTACTTAAAGTAATACTGTATACGTCTAATTATGGTACAAAGAATATGCTACAGACTGCAGCACGATGGCTCGTTCTCAGGCAGTTTTCCAGAGGAGCATAGAATATAGGTGCAGACACTATTAGCATATTTACAATGGAGCTGCAAAGCCCTTGATCATTTTTATACATAACAGGAGTGATTCACAATTGCTACACTGTAAGCAGTTTGGATTCTGGCCAAGCAAATGAGGTTTTGTACAGACTCAGAGGCTACATGCAAGCAGTGGAAGATTTTTTCCTTTTTTTTTTTTTTTTTAAATAACCAAAGATAGGAAAAGTGTGGCCTTGTCTATTACTCTGACACATCCAACTCTTCATAGAGCAAAACTTCTAGCCAATAATGTTTGGGAAAAGCTGAGAGACTTTTCAAAAACCTGAGCTACATGTTAACTGCCACTGACTCAACAGATCGTAGCAACATTGCTGCTTACTGAAAGAATTTCCAAAACTTCCACCACTGTAAGGATATGATACATGTGAGGTGATTTTTCAAAAGATTGTCAATTTTTTTTGATGAACATGAACTTGATACAAAATCCTGTACTACAACATCTACACCCACAGGGTTTCTTCCTAAAAACACCTGCCCCCAATTTCTCCAGTCCATGTGTTTTAAACTGCTGCTGGGGATTCAGTGAGAAAGCAAAAGATACTGAACAAAAGACTTGAGGCTGAGAGAACATAAAAAGCTAAAATTGCTGTTATCCATTCAGGAGCACAGTAGCACAAGATAACTGAAGTTTAATAATTAACATACTTGCTGTAATGAGCACCACTCACACGTAGACTACCACAGATACAGGGCTCCACAAGTTTGAGAAGTGCTTTTGTCTGCTATGATATCTTTCTGGCATTTTAACTATTGCACCACTATATTAAATAACAGCAACAAAAAAAGAGTTTAGATACAGTAAGCATTGTGGTTTAAGACTATACAATGGGTTAAAATGCTGAGGCTATATGATGGCATGTCTGCATCTCCAGTTTGATAGTAATGTTAACATGATGGCATGTCTGCATCTCCAGTTTGATAGTAATGTTAACTTTTAGTTATTTGTTTAGATTTGCAGGCAGAAGGTGGATATTTTGCAGCCTAATACCGTGTTTCCCCAAAAATAAGACCAGGTCTTATATTAATTTTTGCTCCAAAAGATGCACTAGGGCTTATTTTCAGGGGATATCTTATACTTATTCATGTACAACATTATACATTTATCCAAATACAGTCATGTCATCTTCTTCTGGAATATCATCATAACTCTCCACATTCAAACCCTGAATTCCAGCCTGAATTTCTTGCTATTCCAGCCGCTTTTAGGATCATCCAGGATCGATGTGCGTGCTTCGATGTTTGATGAATGGTTCGATGTGGTGAAGCAAAATGCCGACATACAAATGTAGTCATGTTGCTTTGATATTCAAGTGTCGCATATTCCTCAAACTAATGACACCATATAATTTTAAAAGTCTCACATACCATCTTCTGTCCCATCCTATTTTATTTTTTTTTTTTTTTTGCACCTTCACAATACCATCAGAATGTACAGTGGCGTATTTGAGCCACAGAGAAAAAAAAACAAGTACATAATGAAAATGTCAGTTTTGTTATTAAAGTGGAAATTTCGCCTTTAAACTTGAAATGTCCACTTTAACCTCGTAGTTTACTTTATTATTATAGCAGACCCTCGTTAACATCATCTTAAAACCGACCCAGTTGTTAAATCGCTATGCACTTCTGGGGCTTCCTCCTGACCTGACAACAGCGGCAAGCAGCATCGCCACACAGAACACATTTATAATACACTGCCTGGCCAAAAAAAAAAGTCGCCACCAAAAAAAAAGGTCACACACTCTAATATTTTGTTGGACCGCCTTTAGCTTTGATTATGGCACGCATTCGCTGTGGCATTGTTTCGATAAGCTTCTGCAATGTCACAAGATTTAGTTCCATCCAGTGTTGCATTCATTTTTCACCAAGATCTTGCATTGACGATGGTAGAGTCTGACCGCTGCGCAAAGCCTTCTCCAGCTCATCCCAAAGATTCTCAATGGGGTTAAGGTCTGGACTCTGTGGTGGCCAATCCATGTGTGAAAATGATGTCTCATGCTCCCTGAACCACTCTTTCACAATTTGAGCCCGATGAATCCTGGCATTGTCATCTTGGAATATCCCCGTGCCATCAGGGAAGAAAAAATCCATTGATGGAATAACCTGGTCATTCAGTATATTCAGGTAGTCAGCTGACCTCATTCTTGGAGCACATACTGTTGCTGAACCTAGACCTGACCACCAGCAGCAACCCCAGATCATAGCACTGCCCCCACAGGCTTGTACAGTAGGCACTAGGCATGATGGGTGCATCACTTCATCTGCCTCTCTTCTTACCCTGATGCGCCCATCACTCTGGAACAGGGTAATTCTGGACTTATCAGACCACATGACCTTCTTCCATTGCTCCAGAGT